>NC_090654.1:149442418-149554918 GCF_040937935.1 Hyperolius riggenbachi
AACATAACTAATGTAACTTGATGACATTATGTTTGTTTAGGCTGAAGTTCCTCTTTAAGTGATTTCTTGATTGAAACAGGTGTGGCAGTAATCAGGCCTGGGGGTGACTACAGAAATTGAACTCCGATGTGATAAACCACAGTTATTTTTTAACAAGGGGGGCAATCACTTTTTCACACAAGGCTATTTAGGTTTTGAGTTTTTTTTCCGCACTAAATAATAAAAACCATAATTTAAAACTGCATTTTGTGTTCAATTATGTTATCTTTGACTAATAGTTAACGGTTTTTGATGAGCAGAAACATTTAAGTATGACAAACATGCAAAAGAATAAGAAATCAGGAAGGGGGCAAATAGTTTTTCACACCACTGTATATATACATACATATATACCTCTCTGCGCCAAAGTGTCCCCAATCTGCTGAGTCCTACTCTAACCAGGCAAAGATGCTAGTTTTTATCAGCGTTCTAGTGGGAACCATGCCAAAAGCCCAAGGGTCAACTAAATGGAAGAAATGAAATTAAAAACACCTCACCTACTAGCTACTAACTGAACTATAAGCTCCGCTCATTTATATGCTTAACTGTGCTAGAGGTGGGCGTGGTTATGTGTGCTGTAGCCACTCTGTATTTATATATTTCTTATGGAGATTGGGGTTCTCCAGTGCTGCGTGCATGCTTTGCATAGTATTGCATAAAATTTGGTTTGTGCTGCTTATCCCCTGATCTATATTTTCCCCTGTGAGCGTGCATAACCATGCCCACCTCTAGCACAGTTAAGCATATAAATGAGCGGAGCGCATAGTTCAATTAGTAGCTAGTAGAAGATGAGGTGTTTTTAATTTAATTTCTTCCATTTAGTTGACCCTTGGGCTTTTGGCATGGTTCCCACTAGAACGCTGAAAAAGACAACTTTACTTACGGTAACGTCTTTTCCGGTAGTCAGGAGGACAGCACCCCTGGATGAGACTTGTCTCCCTCCCCACCGTGGACAGGAACTGCAAAAGAACAAATTTGCATAAGCAACAGGCAGCCTGCTATATAAGCCACTTTCTTTGCTCCTATACCTCAGTTAATATAAAAGATATACGGACACTAAAAATACTTATACAAACCTCTGCTGCTCCACCCAAAAAGGGCGGGTTGTAGGGGTGCTGTCCTCCTGACTACCGGAAAAGACGTTACCGTAAGTAAAGTTGTCTTTCCCGGATCGTCACTCGGACAGCACCCCTGGATGAGACGAAATACTAGAGATCAAGATTAGGGCGGGACCACTGCTTGCAGAACCTTCCTTCCAAAGGATAAATCTGTGCTTGCAGATACATTGAGTCGATAATGTTTTACAAAGGTGTTATGACTCGACCATGTTGCAGCTCTGCATATCTGCTCAATGGAGGCCCCTGCCCTCTCTGCCCATGAAGTAGAAATGCCTCTCGTAGAATGAGCTCTGACCGAGGATGTTAATGTCTTCCCCTGCACCTGGTATGCTGCTACAATTGCCTGTTTGATCCAGCGTGCTAAGGTTGTCTTGGAAGCTCCATTTCCTTTGGTCTTACCAGCAAATAGGACAAACATTGCGTCTCACTTTCTCCAAGAATTAGACCTTTCCAAATATTGTAATAGACTCCTTCTTACATCCAGTAGATGTAGTCTCCTCTCTTTATCATTTGTTGGATTTTCACAAAATGATGGGATATATATTTCTTGGTTCCTGTGGAAAGAAGAAACAACTTTCGGTACAAATGCTGCGTCCGGACGTAATGTTACTCTATCTTCTGAAATAACACAGTACGGCTCTTTTATGGATAGCGCTTGTAGCTCTCCTATCCTTCTTGCTGTAGTAATAGCTATAAGAAATATGGTCTTTAATGTCAGGAATTTGTCCGATACCTGAGATAAAGGTTCAAATGGAGGCTCACATAATCCCTGTAATACCACATTAAGATCCCAAGCAGGTATTCTTGATCTTACAGATGGCTTTAGTCTCCTTAATGCCTGAAAAAAACGGATAATATAGTCTTCTTGTGCTAATTTTCTTTCCAGAAACACACTTAATGCTGAAACCTGAACCTTCAGAGTACTAATACTGAGGCCCTTCTTATAGCCACACTGTAAGAATTCTAAAACTGATCTAAGCGATCTATTGTTGAAAGATCCGTTAGTGCACCAGTCATTAAAGACTCTCCATGCCTTCTGGTAAATTACTCCAGTTACCTTCTTTCTACTATTGAGCAATGTCTCTGCAAGACCATCTGAGAACCCCCTGGATTTCAGTATTACCCACTCAGGTTCCAGGCTGATAGGTGAAGTAGACTCAGATCTGGATGCAACACTGGGCCCTGCGATAACAAGTCCTGCATCAGTGGTAGGACTATTGGCTCTGATATCGCTAGAGATTGAAGTAACGTGAACCAAGGACGTTTGGGCCACAATGGGGCAATCAAAATGACCCTTGCTTTGTCCTGAATGATCTTCTTCAATACTCCTGAAAGTAATGGAATTGGCGGAAAGGCATACATCATGTCGCCCCAACTTATCGAGAACGCATCCACTGCCCAAGGAAAATCCTCCTGATACAGGGCACAAAATTTCTGACATTTTGAGTTCTTTTTCCCGGCGAATAGATCCAGTTCTGGACATCCCCATTGAGAACTTATCATCTGAAAAGCCCTTGGGTTGAGTGACCATTCGTTCTGGTCTAACTTCTCCCTGCTTAGATAATCCGCCACCTGGTTTGAAGTCCCCTTTAGATGACGTGCCTGTAACGATCTGACATTGTTCTCTGACCAAAACATAATTTTTGATGTTTGCTTCCATAACATCTGACTCTTCGTGCCTCCCTGTCTGTTTAAAAAGGCTACTACCGCTCTGTTGTCGGATTTTATCATCACATGCGTTCCTTTGATCTGATCCCTGAAGTGTAACAGTGCCCTCCCCCTCCGTTCCGTCCGGGACAGGAAACTATACTGAGGTATAGCAGCAAAGTAAGTGGCTTATATAGCAGGCTGCCTGTTGCTTATGCAAATTTGTTCTTTTGCAGTTCCTGTCCACGGTGGGGAGGGAGACAAGACTCATCCAGGGGTGCTGTCCGAGTGACGATCCGGGAAACTAGCATTTTTGCCTGGTTAGAGTAGGACAGTTGGTGAGCTTAAACGCGTTAAAGCGTAACCAAGAGCCTCTGTCATTGTTTTCCTGCTGTGTGCTGCAGCCCCTCTGTATTTATATATTTCTTATGGAGATTGGGGTTCTCCAGTGCTGCGTGCATGCTTTGCATAGTATTGCATAAAATTTGGTTTGCGCTGCTCATCCCATATATATGGGTGTGTGTGTGTACATACATACATACATACATATATGCTTCTGCCTTACTGTTACCGAATTTTGCCTGGATTTTGACTACTCTCAGCCTGCCGCCTGAACCGACCTCTGCCTGGATTTTGACTACCCTCTGCCTCTGCCTGCCGCCTGCACCGACCTCTGCCTAGATTTTGACTACTCTCAGCCTGCCACATGAACCGACCTTTTCCTGGATTTTGACTACTACATGCGGATTGTGACGCCTTCGATATGTCAAATCGAATGCATTATTTGCAGCCTGATCCCTTATCAGGCTTCCTGGAAGAACACAGCACCCTGCTGCATGACAATGTCTTCAATCTGGTTCCTGCTCAACAGAAATCGTAAAACCCAAGTTTTCTGGGAGAATGGTGTCTGCATTTTCACACTGTCAAAGCAATATACTGACAGTAATGACTCAAGGCACACCTCTTAAAAGGACGGCTCGTTTATTTTCATCAAGAAGCTTGTTGATGAGGCATGTGTAGGAGACAAATGCTACAATTTCACTAGTTACAATGACTTTTATCAGTTACAGTTATGCAAAAATATACATGCCTCTGGGCAGTTCAGGATGTCCATCAGTGTTACAAAAACCAATCACAGTTCAATAATCAGTGCAGACATGAAGCAGTTAACATTTAATTCTTAGAACTCTCCACCCATATTATAATGAGTTTCACCACCCACTGTTCTCTTACTCAACCTTCTGTTTAAGGTCACAAGGGGAAGTGGTCCAGTCTGGACAACACATCACTTGTCTAAATCTGTCCTTGGGGCCTCTTTTCCACTAAAAGTCAAGGAAGCTAGGACATTGCAAAATAACGGTAAATCTACTATTAGGACATGCTCAAGAACAGCCAGTGTCCCTGAACACGTACACATTTTGTGGCCTTCTTCTAACTGAAATGATTTATACATCACCAAATGGAGCTATATGAACAAAATGTCCGTTATATAAACTAGACGGGTATCACAGCTTTGTCAACACCTACCCAGAGCTGCAAAGAGGGACAGATCTTATCAAGATCTGCCTGGAGGCAGCTGATCTTCGGTGATTCAGGAATTCCCAATATTCATATTTTCTTCACATTTTCTTCATAATTCATGGCATAGCAAGTTCCTTTGCCCCATCAAATTTGCACAAGTTGTGGGATTCAACGAGACACTAGTTCTGAGAGGTTTATAGACCAATTGGACTTCCAGGACTGGATTAAGACAGATTCAAAGCAACCCTTTAATACTTCTCATATTTGATATCCCTGTTCTTGATAAATCCTGACCGACCTAAAAATGTTATTACATTTAGCATAACCTGTACTGTTTTGAAGATAGAGCGTATATCATAGTTTAGATATATTTTCTGTCTTAATGAGAAAGGGATGACTCATCTCAGGTTCCAAGAGGTGTGTGTTCCCCGCCCTCACTCCTCCTTACGAAGCAAGGGGTATAACCATGGCAGAGCTCAGAAGCTCAGAGTCCTATACCTTTAATCTGAATCAAATTACCATCCATCCACAGCCAGCTGGACAGTGGCAAATCACGTGGATTATTTCTCACAAAGGCCTCTGGACTTCAATAGCCCCAAGGACTACCAATAACGGTATTTTGAACTGTATTATAAGAAATTCTATTTCCTTTTCATCTCTACCCTTTTTCTATCAACTTAATCTGTTCTGACAGACAGATATATTTATCTGTTGGTTGTAAAATATATTGTAAAACATTTGTAAACGAAATAAAGCACAATATTTTTATAAACGCCATTAATGCTTATCGTTTACACCCCGCACCCTTTTTTCACGACGCCCTTTTTTGACGTACGCCCTCTCAGCCACAGATACTCCAGATACAGCAACCTGAGAAGTAGATGGATTAGCATTCAATAACGAGGACTTAAAGAGGAACTGTAAGAAGGAATAAAGATTCCTTAAAAAGCAGTATATGACAGTGATTTAAGTATATAGATAAGTAGGAGTGACTAATAAATATCATAACCCTGTCAGCAAGGTGCTGTAAAAGTGCCATAGGCAGCATGGGAGGATCCCTGTTTACTACTGGCAGGATTAGCAAGTTTTTTTTTTCTTCATCCTAGCAGTTGAAAATACGCCCACAGTGAAGGTTGTTACACCCTCCTTCCCCAAGCTTTTTTTTTTCCTAACTGACATAATTTGCAGAAGCCCAGGAAGTGTAATATGCACATGTGTAAAGAGAAGCAGACAGGGAATGACCTGGAGATGCTGAACATTGTATTGTAATGTAGCTGAATAGCAGCGGCGTTTCAAACCACTGGCAATACAGCATAAGGGCCCTTTTCCACTAGCTGCATATTTGCCAGAAATTCAAAACGCATGCGCTTGCTGATTCTTAAGTGCAGCCTGCTTAAAATAAGAATCTTGGGTGGCCTTTTCCACTTCTGCGTTCCGATTTTTTTTTAAAATGCGAATGTATGTCTGTGCGATTATGATGCGTTTTGCATTTCAATGTAAAGTATAGGAACGCATGAAAAACTCATAGAAATACGTTTTGCGTTTTGTATTGATTTAACCACTAGTATCCATTTTCAAGACAACACTTGCCAATCAGAAAAACAGAAAACGCAAACGCATTAAAACGCACAAAAAAAGCACATCAAAATTGGGAAAACCGCAAATGCATTTGCAGTTGCGTTTTGCAGTGGAAAAGGGCCCTGAAGCACAGAGCTGTCTGGCAGTCCACGAGAAAAAAAAAAAGTTTCTTTTGCATGTCTTGAGAGACTGAAAACTAAAGGTAGCCATACATCAGGCGATGATGGGCAGATTCAACCAAGAGACAGATCTCTCTCTAATCGAATCTGATTAGAGAGATCTTTCAGCTTCCCATACACCACAGGCCAATTCCCGATCAATTTTAGCATGAAATCTCTTGGAAATCGGCCGAGCCTGCCGCCTTGCCGCTGTTCCTCTAAGTATAAACGTATGTACATGTATGTGTATTTATACATTACCTGTCCTGTATCTGTCTTCCACCGCTCCTTCCTATAAATGCCGGCCAGCGTAACGTCGCACACGCGTGTCAGCGTGATATGCGCCGGCAGCAAGTATGGGGAGTGTAGCAGTGAATGCAGAAGAGGACGGTCACTGCGACACAGGACAGGCAGGGCTGTGGAGTCGGTACAAAAATCTTCCGACTCCAACTCCTCAGTTTATGAAACCACCAACTCCGACTAAAACTCCGAGTACCCAAAATTGCCCCGACTCAGACTCCTCGACTCCAACTCCACAGCCCTGAGGACAGGTAGTGTGTAAATACACATACACACATTTATCCTACCTAATAAAACCACTCTGTCGCTGCGTCCAACAGTTTTGTCCCTGTGTCCCAGTAACGGACAGCTGGGACCAGGGAGCTGGATGGGCGAGCGAGCGAGGTGGGCAGGGGCGAGCGAGCGAGGTGGGCAGGTGCGGGCGAGCGAGGTGGGCACGGAGCGGGTGGCGCACATGCGCACTTGCGGCAGCCGGAACAAGACCTAGAGCCCATTTTTGCTTGCCTTTACCGCCATGCACCCGACCAACCATGATATCCCGACAATTTGCAGCATTTCCAATTGACTAATGTGACCAATTTCACGCTAAAATTGGTTGCATTGTTGATCGCCATGCACTTGGCAGCGCAATTTTCATCCGATTTGATTATAATAATCGAAGTCAGATGGTCGATCGGCCGCCTGATGTATAGTCACAATAAAACAAGCTTTATGCCCCCTACACAATTGTGCTAATGACTGCATCTGTTCGTCCACTGTTAAAGCTAATGTGACCCCATATTAAAAAAAAAAGAAAAAAAAGGCAGATACTCACCTAAGGACAGGAAGGCTCGGTCATAATGAGCCTTCCCTCTCCTTTCCCGGTGCCCTCCGTGCTGCGCTGTCTCCCCCATTCGCATCTGCAACTGCGGGGACTTCGGAAGTCGAGTCCTCCCGAAGACAGGTGGCGCACATGCGAGTGCATCATAGAGAGCGCGCGCGCAGTGTAGAGCGGCCCATCTTCGGAAGCACTCGGGCTCCTGAATCATTTCCGAAGCCTCCCTTCGGCCGGGAGACAGCGGTATTTGACCGAAACGGTCGAATACCGCTACGGAGGATGTTGGAGAGCAGCGGGCACCAGGAGAGGAGAGGGAGTGCCCTATGGGACCCAGAGCCTCCCTCTCCTTAGGTGAGTACCTGACTTTTTTTTTAAAAAAACGGATTCCCATTAGCTTTAAGAAATACAAAGATTTGTAGATAGTCCCTATTCAGTATTCAGCAGGGTCTTGAGTACAGCACCCTGCCTCCAGCCTTTTCACCCCCCCTCCTTTGTACTGTAGTGATGCTGGAGCAGTCTGGAGAGCCAGCCATCAGAGTAGGACTGATTGGGCCCATTCACACACAAAATGCTAGAAATTAGCACTAGCGTTTTGCGGCTGATTTTTTTTTTTTTTTTTTGCAGCAAACGCAAATTTTTTACTACATTATTACGATTTTTTTTACGATTGCGATCACACAAGCACTTTAATCCACAGAAAACGTCCCTGAATCATTGTGTATTACATCTCCTGCAGCACATTACAGAGTACATAGTCATGTCACTGGCTGTCCTCAGAGGAGCTCATAATCTAATCCTACCATAGTCATAGTGTAATGACCTACCATATTATTGTTATGATGTATTTATATAGCGCTGACATCTTCTGCAGCACATTACAGAGTACATAGTCATGTCACTGACTGCCCTCAGAGAAGCTCACACTCTAATCCTACCATATTATTATTATGTATTTATATAGCACTGACATCTTCTGCAGCACATTACAGAGTACATAGTTATGTCACTGACTGTCATCAGAGGAGCTCACACTCTAATCCTACCATATTATTATTATTATTATTATTATTATTATTATTATTATGTATTTATATAGCACTGACATCTTCTGCAGCACATTACAGAGTACATAGTTATGTCACTGACTGTCATCAGAGGAGCTTACACTCTAATCCTACCATATTATTATTATGTATTTATATAGCACTGACATCTTCTGCAGCACATTACAGAGTACATAGTTATGTCACTGACTGTCCTCAGAGGAGCTCACACTCTAATCCTGTGTCATAGTATTCTTTGGGGGGACAGAGAGGGGATACATATCCTAAAGGGAACCTGAAGCGAGTAAAATTATTTAAAATAAACACATGACGTACCTGCAAATGAATATTACATACTAACCTCACCGTCAGTTCCTCTCAGAAGCTCACCATTTTCTTCTTACAGTGATCCCTTTCTGTTCTGACAATATTTTGTCAGAACTGAAATATAATAGTTGCTGTCAGTTATATATCAGCAGCTGTCAGTTACAACTGGATGTGCAAGGTAATGTCCATGTTTCCATATGGCTCAAGTGGTGTGATATTACAGTTTAACAGTGTGCTGACCAGGACGCTGTTAGGGGGTAATAACCATTCCGGTTTGAAGGAGGAAGTGTGCATAGTGAGTCTTGCAACGCGTCCAATAGGACACGTGCAAGATGTTTTGAAGACCACGGACTTATGTGTTACTAACCTCCTCTCTCCCGGCCGCACACCTGAGGCAATTAAGCCTCATTTTAATCACTAATTCGAGTAGTTCACTAGTACACAGGCGCAGTGGACTGAGTGACCAAAAACCAAAACTGGGTCACTGTGGGGTACCAGCGGATCGGTATGTCACCGCGCAGGCACGGGGCGGCTGCAGGGGGCAGGTAGAAGCCCCAGTTAAGTTAAACTGCATTTTTTTTATGGACTTTAGGTTTCCTTTAACCACACCTCAATTTAACAAGCGGCATGCCCACACCCCTTATACAGTTCCCTGGTGTCTAGTGCCCCCCATGGAAGTATGCACTAATTTTTAAAAACATTTTTAAACTAACCTCTTCCTAAGGGAGGTTTGCTAATTGTGCGGGCTTTTGAAAGTGCAGCAAACACAATATCCCCCCCCCCCCCCCCCCACATGCCCGTCTATATGGAGTCCTCTATTTTCTCTCTCCCCTTGCCAGAGAACTGCAGCGATTTCCTATGTCCCTGGCAGCCATAATGGATGCTGGGAGGGTGCGATATGATCCAGGAGCTGTAACCACATCAATGAACTACACCTTCCATTGCGGCTGCTGTGGGCACAGAATATCACTGTGGGAATTTCAACCTCTGGCACAGGAACACAGAAGATGGAAGCTTCCATGTGGATGGGGAAGGGGGGCTACTAAGCAACTCCCATAGTACATAAATGCATGCTGCCCCACAAAAGCCCACACAATTTACAAACCTTACAAATTTACGGTTTGTTTAAGGTACTCAGGAAACCAGATATGACAATAATGGGTGTATTTATTTTTACCTGGGACTTTTTCCAGCACCATGAAGTGTGTGGGCTCTTTCGCCATCCTATCCAGCATTGCCCAGGTAATCTGGCCGGCTGAGTGTGCACCGTCTCATGCTCCTGCAGCTGGGCACAGGAGTGTGGCAGGAGCGCATGACTGGGCTGCGCACGCACAAGAGTGCATGACTTGCCAGATTACTTGGGTAACAATTGAGCACAGTGGCTGGAGAGTATGGCAAGGGAGCCCACACTGCTTATGGGGCTGGAGGAAGCTCCAGGTAAGTATAAATACACCCATTATTCCCATATCTGGTACACTTTAACGAACAAAACAAACATCTAAACCAGTGTCAGTTGTTGATTTGTTAAAAAAAAGTAGAGCAAGCAGCCTGTGCACCCAGGTAGAAGCATGTACATCTATAGGGATGCTGGGGTTCCCTCATCAACACTACATGACAAACCTCTCTCAATTTACATTCCTGAAAAGTCAGCCTTCTGTATTCCTAGCAGAGTCCGGTAACAGAGGTCTCTCTGCCTAATGCTGCTGAATAGCTCAGCTCAGGAATGTGATCTTGTCAGGATGTCAGGAGAGTTGTGAGGCTGAGCCATACCTACTCTTTAGTAACTTCTGCAATCTACTACGAGTGTGCAGGAGAGAGCTGAACAAGATGCACAGCCTCTGACAGGCTCACAATGCTGGTGCAGGGCTCAGCAGAACAGCTCTGCCACCAGGAAGAAGCCTGGCTGTATGCACTATGTAATGTATGCAGCTTTCAAACAAGTGTTCCGCCTGGCTGCTGCACCAATCTGAAGACTGCTAGTCAGGGGGGCAGAGTTTGTGGTCAGGATCTAGTTTGCTGACAGCCTGGAGACAAGGGTCAGGAGGATAGAATTGAGCAGCTGCAGTGCGGGTTGCCAGATCAAAGCAGAGCAGCCAGCTTGTATGAGAAGCAGAGCTGATACACGCTGCTCACTCAGCTCACTGCTGGACGGAGATTTGGGGGCGTGGCCAGCTCGCTCTGCTGCCTGTCTCTTGTTGAAGGAGACTGTTTTGTTTGTTTTTTCAAATAGGAGGAGAGAGCGTGACGTTTCTAAACGTCACTACCCAGAAGACAATGCGAGTAGGGTAATTAATATACATCCGCGGATGAAATTAGTGTGGTGGGCGTGGCTTCCTGCTTAAAGCTACAAAAACTAAGTAAATTTATATTATTTTACTAGGAGATACTTGTTTTTCATCTATAAAGTGGGCATGGTCTACACACTGGTGCTGAGTAGATTAGGACGTTACGGTTCCTCTTTAAACATTTCTAATGAAGCATTAATCTCCTCTCTAAAAGATTTCAAAGTATCCTGAACAGAGTGACCCAGCTCCTCCCCCATAGCCCTATCTATGCACAACACAAAGAGTTTTAGCATAGGGCAACATAAGCTTGAAATTGCACAAATGGTATCTTTTATAATTAGGAGGGAGCCTAGGCCTATCTGCAGCAGCAGCTTCAGCAGTTTTGGCAGCGGCCTCGTTAGTTTAGCCTAAAATAAAACAACAATAACAATAATATTTATATAGCGCTTTTCTCCCTGGGGACTCAAAGCGCTGTGACCCTGCATTATGCAGTCTCAAAGGCTAGGGAAAAGAGGTGAGTTTTTAGCCTTTTTTTAAAGCTGTCCAGAGAAGGAGCCTCTCGTACTGATTGTGGAAGTGAGTTCCATAGAGTAGGGGCTGCATAGGAAAAGGCCCGAGCACCAAATGTTAAGTGTATCCTGGGAATAACCAGCTTCATCTTGTTGGCAGAGCGGAGGGTGCGTGGAGGGGCATAAAGTTCCAATAGATCCGCTATGTATTTGGGTCCCATGTGGTGTAGAGCCGTGAATGTCAGCAGGCAGATCTTAAAATTGATTCTCCATTTTACTGGCAACCAGTGAAGAGTTTGCAGTACTGGGGTGATGTGTGAGCTGCGGGGGGCATTGGCTAGGAGTCTGGCTGCAGCATTCTGTCCTAGCTGTAAGGGGCGCAGAACCTTATCTGTAGATCCGATTAACAGGGCGTTGCAGTAGTCTAGGCGGGAGGATACAAATGGGTGAACCAGGGCAGGTAGGTCTTCAGCTGGGATAAGGTGTTTGATTTTCGCTATATTTCTTAGATGGAAGAAGGAAGACTTGACGACAGCTGATACCTGCTGTCTGAGTTTTAGATTTCCATCCAGGATCACCCCAAGGTTTCGCACAGAGTCTTTATACTGTACAGTATCTCCCCCAATTGCTAGTTTGAGGTGGTGAGCGTTTTGAACTTTATCCATCATGTGTGGACCACCTACCACCAACACCTCTGTTTTGTCAGAGTTCAGCCTCAGCCAGCTGGTGTTCATCCAATTTTGAAAATCCACTAGACACGCATTTATGGATGCTGATGGGTCTTGGGTGCCAGGCTTGAAGGACAGATACAGTTGTGTGTCATCTGCATAACAATTGTATCCTAAACCATAGTTCTGGATTATTTTGCCCAGTGGGAGCATGTAGACTGCAAAGAGTAATGGTGATAGTACAGAACCCTGTGGAACTCCATAGGCAAGTGGCACTGGATTAGAGTAGTGTGTGCCCAGACATACTTGCTGTGTCCTGCCAGATAGGAAGGTCTGAAACCAGCTAAGAACAGTACCCCTTAGGCCACAGTAATTCTTCAGTCGCTGGATTAGTATTTCATGATCCACAGTATCAAATGCTGCTGACAAGTCAAGAAGAATCAGAATTGAGCAAAACAAAACAAACACCAAAGCATGTAACTCTGTCCACAAACATAGCACAATAAGCCCAGAAAGAGAAGCAATTATCTCACCTTCTGGGCGGCCCGGTTGCTCTCAATCCTCTCAGCATCTGACATGCTTCCAGCTGTCACATCCAGCGCAGGATAAACCCTCTCTGAGCAACAGCGCTTACAGGTCTGTGCAACTCCCCCTTTAAAACATATCCGGCCTGCCGCGATTGGATGAGGGGCGGACCGGAAGTTCAGAGAGAGTAATGAGCCGGCACTTACAAATTGTTACATCCTGCCGGAAACTACGCGTCCGGACCCGGCTATGCGTCCTAATGGCCGCCATGCGTTCCACGCCGCACATGGCCACCAGCTTACCTTCGTCCTGCCCGCTCCGCCGCTAGCCGCCAAGGGGAACCCACGCCTTCCGCACTTGCTCTCCCTGGCAGCGGGAGAGAAAGGTAGGCAGACCCCAGTAAAAATCCAGCCTGGGGCGCACGGCCAGACTGCCTCGGTAACGCAGTCTTGGCCACCCAGACAGATTCATCTGCAGCCCAGCACACAGGCTTCACCCAAAGGGGAGATGCCGACCTGCCTGGATGCAGGAACAAACAGCACTGAGGGTGGACTAACTATGTCATTGTTTTATAGGGGAGGTGCTGTCTGTTCCTGTGCCTGATAGGTCAAGGTCTCACCTTTGGCCTGAAGGATTGTATGAAAGATTCTATTTAAGGTAGAATTTAGCTTTAACGCTATTAAAGTTGTGCCACAAAAGATACAGAGCAAGCTCTAGACTTTGAAGTAAAGCTAGTCATATAAATACTACATAGTTTTAGTGGACATATACGCTGAATAGGGAGAAGACCAATGCTATTGCTAGGTACACACAATGCAATTTTCTGACAGATTTACTGTTATATCGACAATTTCCAACACGTCTGATCTGATTTCCGAATGATTTTCCTTTACTTACATGGAAAATCGATCGGAAATCCGATCTGACATGTTGGAAATATGCGATCTGACAATAAATCTATCAGAAAATGGCATTGTGCATACCTAGCATTATACAGCATAAGAAAAACTGCCAAAAGCTCTTTTTTGTCAGGGTCTAAGTGTTTATTTATTTTTTATTATTATTCATAAAAGTCCTGTAACATGATTAAAGTATTTGCATAATAAGGCAATTTTCACACAATTTAAATCAAAAGCAATCTATTGTGATATATGATATGTGATATGACTGTATTTTTACTAATTGTATGTTATTCCTGCATTGTTTGTTTGCTGTGATTGGGCTATGTCTCTGCATTGATTGTAAGTTACTGGAGTCAGGCGGGGCATTTGCCATTGTCCTATTGTCTGTTAGCAGACTGGCCTTGCTCTTATCATCTGCTAACATTTGATGTCTGTTTGCTAAGCTTGATATACTGTCTGGTAAAGAGAGAGAGGGAGTCATTCTGGTGTGGGACAGCTAGGTGAAAGCTGTATGCTCCTGTATTGATGGAAGTTCTCAGATGTATGGATCAGAATAAAGTGTTCGTCATTGGATTCCATGTCTGCTCACTGTTTATGGACAATCCTCATGTCATATCATGACATATTGGTGAGCAGTGCTGGGACAGAGCAGACTTTGGAAGACCAGAAGCATAGAGGAGATGCTGCAGGAGCTGAAAATCACTACCCTTCGGAAATTATGCCGTAAGAAGTGCTTACATCCTGATGGACTGAAGAAACCTCAGCTTGTGGAACTTTTGATGGAGAGGATACAAGCTACCAGTAATGGTGAGGCACCAAGTGAAGGTGGAGATGTGCAGACCGATGAAGGCTCGGAGGAACAGTCTCAGGAACAGACCCAGGAAGGTGTTGCCAGAGGTGAGGACATGCTTCACACATTGCTCAGAGTACTGAGTGAGATGATGGCACAGAATGTGTACCGATCTCAGGGGGGAATGTCACAGCCACATATGGACACTGTCAGACTGTATTCCTTATTCCCCATGTTTGATGAAAGTAAAGAGGAAATTGATGCCTACTTGGAAACTTTTAAACTCATTTGTGAGACACACTGTATTCCAACCAGTGAGTGGCATCACATCCTGTTAGGAAAGCTGACTGGGCGTGCCAGTGACACTTTTAATTTGCTGCCTCCGGAGCAAAGAATTAACTTTGTGGAAGTGAAACGGGCATTGCTGGCTCGGTATGCCAAAACTCCAGAGGCATACAGACAGTCTTTCCGATCCTTGTTTAAGACCTCAAAAGACTCTTTTGCTGAGTTTGGAGTGAAGCTGACACACGTTTAAACAGTGGATTCAGGGCAGTAGTGTCAGGACTTTGGAGGACTTAAAAGAACTTTGTTTGAGAGAACAATTCCTGAGCTGCTGTCCTCCAAAGGTGAAAATGTGGGTGCTGGATCGCAAGCCTCTAACAATGATGGATGCTGCAAAGCTGGCCGATCAGTTTGTAGAGAACCGGTCCCAAGTGTGTCATCTACCAGAGGATCGGTGTGTCTGAAGCATCCAGGACACCATCCTGTGTAGAGCCCAGGCCCACCACTCCAGAGAGGAGTTCTGCCACTTCAGCTGATAGAAGCAACCAGGTGAGGAAGTCATGCTTTGGCTGTGGGTCGACTGAGCACCTGGTAGCAGCATGCCCGTATGTCATCAGAGACAATGGAACTGCTCGGAGTCCTCAGCCTGCTGTTGGCAGGAATGTGGCAACCAATTCCACAGATGTTTCCCCACTCTTAAGAACAATAGCGGAAAGAGAACATGCCAGAGGGGATAATTATGTTCGTGTGTCGAATAATATCCCGACCACTGACTCATCTGACCTTGCCCAATCCCATGGAGCTTGCAGGACAAATTCCAAGGTGTACATTGGACACTTGGGAAGCCAAAGCAACAAGTGGGAGTTGAGGCAAGCGTTTGGCTGCTATGGACCTGTGCGCAATATCTGGATCTCCAGGAGTCCACCTGGATTTGTCTTTCTTGAGTTTGAGAGTCCGGATGATGCAGCGAGGGCTGTATTTGAATTGAATGGACAAATCATATGTGGACAGCGAGTAAAAGTGTAACCAGCACATATGAAGACAAGGACAATTAATTATGAACTCCCACCTAGACTGAGAAGGAGTAGATGGACAGAATTGCCACATACCTGTACCTCAGTCTCACCCAACTAATGGGTTCACCTGGGGGTCCAGGAATGTATGGGGGAGGAATGTGATATATGATATGTGATATGACTGTATTTTTTACTAATTGTATGTTATTCCTGCATTGTTTGTTTGCTGTGATTAGGCTATGTCTCTGCATTGATTGTAAGTTACTGGAGTCAGGTGGGGCATTTGCCATTGTCCTATTGTCTGTTAGCAGACTGGCCTTGCTCTTATCATCTGCTAACATTTGATGTCTGTTTGCTAAGCTTGATATACTGTCTGGTAGAGATAGAGAGGGAGTCATTCTGGTGTGGGACAGCTAGGTGAAAGCTGTATGCTTCTGTATTGATGGAAGTTCTCTGATGTATGGATCTGAATAAAGTGTTCGTCATTGGATTCCATCTCTGCTCACTGTTTATGGACAATCCTCATGTCATATCATGATATATATAAATAAAAGTGTGTGTGTGTGTGTGTGTGTGTGTGTGTGTGTGTGTGTGTGTGTGTGTGTGTGTGTGTGTGTGTGTGTGTGTGTGTGTGTGTGTGTGTGTGTGTGTGTGTGTGTGTGTGTGTGTGTGTGTGTGTGTGTGTGTGTGTGTGTGTGTGTGTGTGTGTGTGTGTGTGTGTGTGTGTGTGTGTGTGTGTGTGTGTCACGTGAAAACGGCTTGACCGATTTGAACAAAACTTGGTGTACAGATCCCTTACTACCTGGGATCAGATTTCACCCATTCAAGTCAATGGAAAAAATTTAAAAGGCTGCCATTCTCACAGTAATCAAGCCAGAGACCCCACACTTGGCACAGGTGGTCACTTGGTGACCGAGGTTACAAATCCAGGAAAAGTGGGCGGCGCATAAAACAGCCAATCAAATTTCAGCCATTCATTTTAAATGGGAAAATGTAAACTGCAGCCATTCTTACACTGTTAATTGCAGGGCTCTCAAACTTGGCATAGTTGGTCACTGGGTGAATGAAATTAAGATTCAAGAAAGTGGGTGGAGCCTACAACAGCCAATCAAAATTCACCTATTGAGTTTCAAGGGGAATATTTAAACTGCTGCCATTCTTACACTGTTAATGGCAGAGGCTTCAAACTTGCTACATTCGGTCATTGGGTGACTGGGGTTCAAATTCACTAAAGGGGCGGGGCCACGAACAGCCAATCAGATTTCCTTGGTGGATAAACTGCTTCCATTCACACATTTTTGATGCCAGGAACCTGAAAGCTCACAAAACTTGGTCATTGAGTGACTGTGTGTCAAGGTTACAAAAAGTGGGTGGAGCCAAAAACAAATTTCCCTGGGAAAATATAAACTGCAGCCATTCTTACACCGTTAATGGCAGGGTTCTCAAACTTTGCACAGTTGGTCACTGGGTGAATGAGGTTAAGATTTTGGAAGGTGGGTGGAGCCTACAACAGCCAATAAAAAAAAATCACATTTTGATTTTCAAAGGGAATATTTAAGCTGCTACCATTCTCTTACACTGTTAACAGCAGATGCCTCAAACCTGGTACAATTGGTCACTGGGTGACTGAGGTTCAAATTTAGAAAGGGGGCGGAGCCACAAACAGCCAGATTTGTTTATTTTTCAATGGGAAAATACAAAGTATTGATACCAAGGACCCCAAAGCTGATAAACTTGATAATTGAGTGACTGTATGTATTGTTAGAAAAAGTGGGCGGTGCCAACAACTACATTTTTAACATGGCAGGGTTCCCAAACTTTACACAATTGGCCACTGGGTGTCTGGGATGAATATTCAGAAATGTGGGTTGAGCCTACAACAGCCAATCAAAATTTACCTAGTGGCTGGAGAGTGTACTGGTTAAGGGCTCTGCCTTTGACATGGGAGACCAGGGTTCGAATCCTGGCTAGGTCAAGTACCTGTTCAGTAAGGAGTTCAAGGCAAGACTCCCTAACACTGCAGGGTGGCCTCTTGAGCGCGTCCCTGTGGCTGCAGCTCTTGAGCGCTTTGAGTCCGACAGGAGAAATGTTTGGATTATTATATTATTATTATTATATTATTATTATTTTCAAGGGGAATGTTCACATTGCTACCATTCTTACACTGTTAATGGCAGAGGCCTCAAACTTGATACAGTCAGTCATTGGGTGACTGGGGTCCAAATTCACTAAAGGGGGTGGAGCCACAAACAGCCAATCAGATTTGTTAGATTGATTTCAGCCATCCTGTTATTGGCAGGGTTCTCAAACTGGGTGGGTAGGTGACACAATTGGTCACTGGGTGACTGGGACTAATATTCAGGAAAGTGGGTGGAGCCTACAGAAGCCAATCAAAATTCACCTTTTGATTTTCAAAGGGAATATTTACATTGCTGCCATTCTTACACTCTTAATGGCAGAGGCCTAAAATCTGCTATAGTCAGTCACTGGGAGACTGGGGTTTAAAGGGAACCAGAGATGAAGCATCCTCATGTATTTTACCATATATATCAGTGGGAACATTAGAGAAAACACCTACCCTGCTCTCTGTTTCATTATTTACTGTTCAGATTGCTTCTCATCAGCCCAGATAAAATCCCTGACTGAGCATTCAGTCTGGCTTTGCTATAATAACTCAGCTATAATGAATCCTGAGCAGAGCCACAAGGTGGCAGGCTTGAGCTTAAAAAGACAGCACAGAAGACAGACTCCACTATAAAGATTCCTGAACAAAGCCAGACTGAATGCTCAGTCAGGGATTTTATCTCAGTCAGGAACCCAAAAGCTCACAAACTTGGTCATTGAGTGACTGTGTGTCAAGGTTACAAAAAAGTGGGTGGAGTTAAAAACAGATTCTTCTGGGAAATTGTAAACTGCAGCCTTTCTTCGCTGTTAATGGCAGGGTTCTCAAACTTTGCACAGCTGGTTACTGGGTGACTGGGATTAATATTCAGAAAAGTGGATGGAGCCTAAAATGCCAATCAAAAATCACATGTCGCTTTTCAAGGAGAATATTAAAATTGCTGCCATTCTTGCACTGTTAAGGGCACAAGCCTCAAACCTGGTACAGTTGGTAATTGGGTCACTGGGGTTCAAATTCAGAAAAGGAGACAGAGCCACAAACAGTGAATCAGATTTGTTTCATTTCATGGGAAAATACAAATTATTGATGCCAAGGACCCGAAAGCTCACAAACTTGGTCATTGAGTGACTGTATGTCCAGGTTACAAACAGTGGGCGGAGCCAAAAGCAAATTTCACGGGGTAAACTGCAGCCATTCTTACACTGTTTATGGCAGGGTTCCCAAACTTTGCCCAGATTAATATTCAGGGAAGTGGGTGGAGCCTATAATAGCCAATCAAAATTCACCAGTTGATTTTCAAGTGGAATATTTAAATTGCTGCCATTTTTACACTGTTAATAGCAGAGGCCTCAAACCTGCTACATTTGGTCATTGGGTGACTGGGGTTCAAATGCTGGAGATGGGGTGAAGCCACAAACAGCCAATCTGATTTGTTTAATTTCTATTGGAATATACAAATTATATATGCCAAGGACCCCAAAGCTCACAAACTTGGTCATTGAGTGTTTGTGCGTTAGGGTTAGAAAGTGGGCGGAGCCAACACCAGTGAAATACATACCCGGCCAACGCCGGGTCATCAGTGGGTGGAGACAAATACAAATTTCACTGGGAAAATGTAAATGCAGCCATTCTTACACTGTTAATTGGAAGGGTTCTTAAACTTTGCACAGTTGGTCACTGGGTGACTGGGATTAATATTCAGAAAAGTGGGTGGAGCCTACAAAAGTGAATCAAGCTTCACCTATTGCTTTTCAAGGGGAATATTTAATTGCTGCCATTCTTGCACTGTTAATGACACAGGCCTTAAACCTGGTACAGTTGGTTATTGGGTGATTGGGGTTCAAATTCAGAAAAGGGGGTGGAGCTACAAACAGCGAATCAGATTTTTTTCATTTCAATGCAAATTATTGATACTAAAGACCGCAAAGCTCACAAACTTGGTCATTGAGTAATTGTGTGTTAGGGTTAGAAAAAGTAGGCGGAGCCAACACCAACCAAATACATACCCGGGCAACGCCGGGCAATCAGCTAGTTTGTTATAATCATTAGCCAAGCGTATGCATGTCTGACTCCTCCTACACTAGCTGTCAAAGAACATGCTGCACCCTCTGCCTCAGTTGTGTCTTACCTAATGCTTCCTACCCTCTATCCTCTTGCTTGCAAGGGCAGGGCCCTCCCTTTTGGTCTCTTATGTCATGATTTTAGCCAAGGGTATACTGGCATTATTGAATGTTATTACATTTTGTTTTAATATATATTCATAAATTGTCAGATGTTGCATAAATATAGGAGCAATTAAAAATGGTGCAAGACAAGACACAGAACATTTAAATCGCTCTTTTCTCCTGGCGGACTCAAAGCGCCAGAGCTGCAGCCACTAGGACGCACTCTATTGGCAATGCTAGGGAGTCTTGCCCAAGGTCTTTTAGTGAATAGGTGCTGGCTTACTGAACAGGAGGAGCCGAGATTCTAACCCTGGTCTCCTGTGTCAGAGGCAGAGCCCTTAACCACTACGTCCAAAAATGCATGCTGGACGTAGGAGCTACGTCCATGAAAAAAAAAAAAATCAGTCGCCGTGGCCAATCGCGCATTCACCCGTGGGGGTACTCGGTGCTGCTAGTTAGCCCAGAGAACAATGAATGGGAACGCAGTCCCCATTCATTGATCTAAGTCCCCGTATCAATGAATGCCGGCATCACTGAAATGCCTGCATCATTGCGATTCGTAAGTAACTCATCCACACATTACTTTAGTTGTGTACAATTAGTACACTAAACAGGAAAGTAATGTACGAGGACATCTTGGGGTCAAATAGTTGCAATAATAATAATAATAATTGCACTCATACATTTATTTTACTTAACAGACCTATACATTCTAAAATTAACTCCTTACTTCCCACACTTCCAAAAAATCCCAAATAAACATTAAATTGAAAAAATACAAAAAAAAACCACAAATAGTTACCTTAGGGTCTGAACTTTTTTTTAATATGCATGTCAAGAGGGTATATTACTATTAATTTTTAAAGAGAACCCGAGGTGGCATTTCATTACGTTAGTGGGGCACAGCGGCTGGTTGGGCACACTAACACCAGCCTCTGTTGCCCCATCGTGTGCCTCAAAGACCCCCCCCCTGCTTGCCGATATACCCCCGCAGTGCTGGCGACACGCAGCGCGTCGCCAGCACAATGTTTACCCTAGTGCTGTCTGTCAGCGCGCGCTCCCCCGCATCGCCGGTACCCGCCCGCGTTCCTTCCCTCCTTTCAGCGGGAGGGAAGGGACGCGGGCGGGTAGCGGCGATGCGGAAGAGGCGGGGGAGCGGCGCTGACAGATAGCGCTTAGGTAAACATTGTGCTGGCGACACGCTGCGTGTCGCCAGCACTGCGGGGGTATAGCGGCGAGCAGGGGGGTCTTTGAGGCACACGATGGGGCAACAGAGGCTGGTGTTAGTGTGCCCAACCAGCCTCTGTGCCCCACTAACGTAATAAAATGCCATCTAGGGTTTTCTTTAAATGAAGGGCTTGTAAATGATGATGGACACAAAAATAAAAAAAATGCACCTTTATTTTTATATAAATAAAATATTGGTGCCATACATTATATAAGGGACATAATTTAAATAGTGTAATAAACGGGCCAAATGTGCAAATAAAATACATGGGTAATAATGATGGTAACATGTATTATTTTAAAACTATAATGTTAGAAATCTGAGAAACTAAACATTAGCTTACCTGGTAATTTTATTTTAGGTAACCCTCCAGGACAGGTATACATCGAGATTTGGCCCCTCCCAGGAAACATCCACAAGCCTCTCTATACCGTATTTTTCGGACCATAAGACGCACTTTTTCTCCCCCAAAAGTAGGGGGAAAAACTCAGTGCGTCTTATGGTCCGAATAGTACTTTTAGGCTAGCACCCGGCATTGCCCCCTCCCATTAATAATGTTTGCGGTGTTCTCCTGCACTGGGAAATGTGTGAAAGAGGTGGCGGCAGAGAGATCCCATACTGCAGGGTGGGCGGGTAGCCTCCCATACTTTCATCTACCTCGAACATTTGTTCCGCCCTCCTGGCGGCTAAGTGGCTCCCCCGCAAAGCCTCCTATGTCATCCGGCACCAAAGCGGCTCACCACCAAGTCTCCCGGCACCTCCAACACGTGAGCGGCCCCTCGCTAAGTCCCCCGGCACCTCCAACACATGGGCGCCCACCCCGCTAAGTTTACCGTCACCCCCACCACATGAGCGGCCCCTCGCTAAGTCCCCCGGCACCTCCAACACATGTGCGCCCACCCCGCTAAGTTTACCGTCACCCCCAACACATGAGCGGCCCCTCGCTAAGTCCCCCGGCACCTCCAACACATGTGCGCCCATCCCGCTAAGTTTACCGTCGCCCCCAACACATGAGCGGCCCCTCGCTAAGTTTACCGTCACCCCCGGCAGCTCTCGGAGTAAACTTTTATCGGACCTGGCTGTTCTTTGGTCCTCAGTCCGCTCTCGCTTGCATTCTCTCTTGCGCTTCCAATCCCGGCTGCTCGCATCCCCGCTGGCGTCTTCTCTCTGCGTGACCCATCATGTGATCATCATGTGACCTATCATGTGGTCACGCTGGGAGAGGACGCCACCCGGGATGCGAGCAGCCGGGATTGGAAGCGCCAGACAGAATACAAGCAAGAGCGGACTAACACAGAAACGGCCGGATCAGATGAGAGTTTCCTCCGAGAGCTGACAGAGGTGACGGTAAACTTAGCGGGGGAGCTGCTTAGGTGCCGGGAGACTTAGCTGGGGGCTGGGCTGCTCAGGTGTTGGGGGTGCCAGGAGACTTAGCTGGGGGCTGGGCTGCTCAGGTGTTGGGGGTGCCGGGAGACTTAGCTGGGGGCTGGGCTGCTCAGGTGTTGGGGGTGCCGGGAGACTTAGCTGGGGCTGGGCTGCTCAGGTGTTGGGGGTGCCGGGAGACTTAGCTGGGGGCTGGGCTGCTCAGGTGTTGGGGGTGCCAGGAGACTTAGCTGGGGGCTGGGCTGCTCAGGTGTTGGGGGTGCCGGGAGACTTAGCTGGGGGCTGGGCTGCTCAGGTGTTGTGGGTGTCAGGAGAGTTAGCGGGGTGCATCACAGGTGTCTGATTCACAAGAGACTTAGGTTGGAGCCGCTTAGCTGTCGGGGGTCACTTAGCTGGGGAGCTGCTTAGCTACCAGGGTCATGGATGCTTAGCGGGAGAGGGGACAAGTGTCAAAGGTAGATCAAAGTATGGGAGGCCACCCACCCTGCAGTTCATGATCTTCCTGCCTCCCTCAGGTGCCCCCTTTTTCACACAGATCACACTGCCAGGGCTGCAGGAGGCTTAGTGGGCCTGGGGGGGAAGTTGGGGCTTCTTAAGCTGGTCAGTGCAGCTTAGACACAGCTAGGGGGAAGCTCCACAAGATGCCCCTGCAACATAGACGCACCAGGTTTAATTTATATTTTTTCCCTGGTTTTTGTCCCCCAAACCTAGGTGCGTCTTATGGTCAGGAGCGTCTTATGGTGCGAAAAATACGGTAAATAAAAAAATCCGTCAGATGGTCGGCAGCATTATACAAGAAAAATAACCAAACAGGTCTCAACTACCTGACACCTAACCAATTACACCATGTAAATATATACATTTCCACATTTCTACTAAATGATATCATACATAGTTATAACTATACAAATATATTGGGTGGGTTACCCAAAATAAAATTACCAGGTAAGCGAATGTTTAGTTTTTTCCATTAACCCTCCAGGACAGGTATACATCGAGATGATGATCAAGAAAACACTAACCTTAGGGTGGGCTGACAGCCTGTAAGACTTTTCTACCAAAGTCCTGGTCAGATGAAGATATATGATCCAATCTGTAGTGCCGCATAAACGTTCCCAAATTCTTCCACGTTGCTGCTTTACAGATTCCCACGGGGGAAACACCAGCTCTGAAGGCCCAAGTTGTCGCTGTCCCTCTGGTAGAATGCGCTTTAAGATCCTTAGGAGGCGTGACCTCCATAATCTTGTACGCTTCCAAAATGCATAATTGAATCCAGTTAGCTATTGTTCTTTTTGAAGCCCTCTGTCCTATCAATTTACCTGTGAAATTTACAAACAAAGCTTCTGTTTTCCTTATACTTTGTATTCTTTGCAGATAATCCAATAGCATTTGTCTCACATCCAGTCGATGTCGTTCTTCCTCGTCGTTTGACGGCATCGGATAGAAACTCGGTAATACGATCTCTTGTGAGCGGTAAAAAATGTCTCCCACCTTAGGAATAAATTCTGAGCTAGTTCTCAATACTACTCTGTCTTCATAAAAAATACAGTAGGGCTCCTTGCAAGATAATGCTTCTAACTCGCTTACTCTGCTTGCAGACGTAATTGCTACCAAAAATATAGTTTTAAATGTTAGTAGACGTAAGTCCATATCTGGTGAAGACTGAAATGGTGGTTTAGTCAGAGCTTTCAACACTAACGATAAGTCCCATTTCGGAAATGGCTTAACCCGAATCAGTCTATTCCTATCCACTGACCCAACAAACCAAGAAATTAAAGGATGCACAGCTAACTGCCTGTCCAAAAAAACATAAAGAGCTGAAATCTGGACCTTAATAGTGCTTAAGGCCAATTTTTTGTCAACCCCACTCTGTAAAAATTCTAATACGGTAGCAATTTCATTTGACTTAAACCCTGTCTGTTCCTTCCACAGATTAAAGGTTTTCCAATATTTCATATATATTGCCCTTGTATTTTTCTTACGACTTTTAATCAAAGTGTATCACCTTATTTGATAATCCATAACTTTTCAGAATTCGTTCCTCAGTAGCCAGGCTGTTAATTTCCATTTGCTTAATTGTGGAACAACTTGCCCTCGAATCGACACTAGTTTCTCCTGAAACGGAAGTAGTAACGGTTCCGCTATTTTCAATTTGAGAAGCATGGGATACCATGACCTTCTTGGCCAATTTGGCGCAATCAATATTACTGTCATTTTGGATATTGCTACCTTTTTCAGTACTAATGGGGATGCAAACGCTAGTTCGAAATCCCATGTTTGTGCCAGAGCGTCTATCGCTGTTGGATTGTCTCTGGTATTCAGGTAATAAAACTGATGACATTTGGTATTCTCCCTGTTGGCAAATCTATGCTGGGACTGCCCCAGATTGAAGTTTTCCATAGATACACCTCCTGGTTTAATTCCCATTCCATGTTCGACAGTTGTTTGCGACTGAGAAGATCTGCTAGTGTATTCAAAGATCCTTTCAGATGAATTGCTGTAAGCGACAAAAGACTTTGCTCCGCTAAGTCCAGTATCTCCAGCGCAAGATTCATTAGTTTCTGTGACCTTGTTCCACCTTGGCGATTTATGTACGCTACTACTGTGGAATTGTCTGTCCTTATTTGAAGATGCTTTGAAGACACAATGTGCTGGGTTGCTATCCAAGCTAGTTTCACGGCCATCAACTCCCTGTAGTATGAAGACTGATCTTTCATATGATGTTGCCAGAGACCCTGTACTCTGAAGTCCTGAACGTGGGCCCCCCACCCTGACATACTTGCGCCTGTAGTTAAAATCAGTTGAGTTGGAAAACTCCAAGGCTTTCCCTGACCAAGTGTGTGAGGAACCATCCACCACTGTAAGTCTTCCTTCACTGACTTTGGTATTAGTATTGAGTGATCCAACAACTGGATTGACTTGTTCCAGTTCTTCAAGATCCACGTCTGTAATAATCGAGCAGGTTTCATTGCCCACTGCACTGCTGGAGCTGCTGAATTCAACAGTCCCAAAAGTCTCATAGCATCTCGGATCGATATCCTTTCTAGCTCTCTGAAACTCTGGACTTGTACTATCTTCAAAATTTTCAGTTCCGGTAGAAACATCTTTTGATTTCTCCAGACTTATAATCCATCCTGATTGCTGGAGTCTTTTTACCACTATTTCTCTCTGAGACAATAATATCTGTTTCGATTCCGCAAATATCAAAAGGTCGTCCAAGTAAGGGACAATCATGATCCCTTTCCTGTGGAGATCTGCGACTATCTCGGCAATCACTTTGGTGAAAATCCTTGGAGTGGATTTTATGCCAAAGGGGAGGCAGCGGAATTGATAATGGGTCACCCCTGAGGATTCCTTCACCGCAAACCTGAGAAATCTTTGAGATTTCACCTCGATCGGGACATGCCAATATGCGTCTTTGAGGTCTATGCTTAGCATAAAACAATTGGCCATCAGCAGGTTTCTGAGAGAAAAAAAATCGACTCCATTCTGAATTTCTGATGTTTTATGAATGGATTCAAAGGTTTGAGATTTAGTATGAGACGGTAATTCCCCAATGGTTTTTTCACTAAGAAAATCCTCGAGTAAAATCCTCTCCCCTGCACCAGGATTGGCACCAGAGTGATCACCTTCCTTACAAGCATGTCTTGCAGAATGGAACTTATAGCTGTCTGTTCTTCCACTGCCTGAAACCCTTTTGTAACTATGAATCTTGTCGGGGTTTTTTGATGGAACACGATGTGATACCCCGTCTGGATTAGACTGAAGATAAACGGGCTGGTTGCAAACTCTTGTCACTGTGGATAAAATAGGGCCAGCCTTCCCCCCACAGCTAGTTCGTTGTCACTGTTGCTTTTTTGGTCGAGGGTTCTGAACTCCCAAACAGGGCGTTTGGTTTGTTCTGCTCCCTTGAAAAAGACCAGGGCTTACGTTTGTTTTGTGGCCTGGGTTTATTGACTTGTCGGTTTTTCCGAAAAAAACTTTTCCCCTGCCTGAATTGAGTTTTCTTGGGAAATCCTTTTTTATCGGAGGTCCTTTCTAGTATTTCATCTAGTTGAGGCCCAAACAATAAATCCCCTGAAAAGGGAATGGTACATAATTTACTTTTGGATACGTTACTACCTTCCCAGGTTTTGATCCAGATATTTTGTCTGGCTACATTAGATAAGGCTGCATCCCTTGCAGTTAAACGAATTGACTCCGCTGCCGCATCAATTATAAAATTTATAGCTTTAAACATCACTGTAAACAAATTGAGGATAGTTTCTTTACTGGACCCTATTTTAATGTGGCGCATCACCTGATGCATCCACATGTCTAATGTACGGCCTACACATGTGGTTGCAGCCGTCGGACGCAGGAGTTGCAGGAGTTGACACTGAATTTGAAGCTGAAGTTGCCTGGAACAACAAAAAATACCCCAAAAACTACTAAACCAGCTTCCTAGCTAAGTTATAATAATTATAATAATAAGTGATACAAACTTTCCACAGTCAGCTTATCAATATTAAAAAAATTCCTCTAGCAGCAGTCAGCAGCAGAAATGCATGCATACCATTACAGTATAGGCATCACATAAACCAATGTTTGTATGTGATAAAATACCTTGCTGGAATCCAGCTTTGGTTCCTGCCCTCTCGAATCCTCCTGAGTAGCCGCCTGGCTTGCTCCACATCCTGGCCCTGACTGCGCCTCCATGATGCGTCCTGCACAAGTGCAGAGACGCGAGGAACGCCGCTGGTTCTTAATTCCGGCGGGCGGAAGTGACGATATGCGGAAGCGGAAGTGCTCCGTCCGCCATCTTGGGTCCTGGCACGCTGCGCCGAATTCAGCCTTCGCCTACTCCAGCAGCGTGCCCGATCGTCAATCCAGCCGGCGGCGCCTGTCATGTAGGGGAACCCACTCTTGCGGCCCTCTCTCCCCCGGAATCACCACAATGTCCTCCAGAGAGGTAAGCGGACACAACAGACTCCACCACAGCTGGTCCTAGACTATGCTCCGCAGCGCCAACAGCCCCTAGCCACCCAGACTCTCCAGGACACGCAGCGCAGGTATAGAGAGACCTGTCCCTGGAACAGGAAACATCCATACAGCCGACCACCTGACGGATTTTTTTTTTATTTATAGAGAGGCTTGTGGATGTTTCCTGTTTCCTGGAAGGGGCCAAATCTCGATGTATACCTATCCTGGAGCGTTAATGGAAAAATAATATTTTTTTTTTTTCATTTTTTTTTGCATAATATTCCCGTTAAAATTCATTTAGAAAAAAAAATTCTTAGCAAAATGTACCACCCAAAGAAATCCTAACTGGTGGCGAAAAAAAACAGATATAGATCATTTTGTTGTAATAAGTAGTGATAAAGTTATTGGCTAATAAATGGGAGGAGCATTGACGTGATACAAAAGGTGAAAAACAACACTAAAGTCGTTAAAGGAGTTGTCAGGCAAAAATTAAAAAAAAACGACTCTGGTGATTTGATTTACATATTTTAAACAGAGTGGGCGAACTGTTTTTTCTCCAAAGCCTGTGTCAGCGTTCTCCTATCAGAGCGTAGTGTGTACTTGCAAAAGTTTTTAAATAAGTGGCTAGATAGTCTACTGGTTAAAGGAGTCATCAGGCAAAAATTTTAAAAAAAGCTTTACTCACCTGGGGCTTTCTCCAGCCCCTTGCAGCCGACTGTCCTACGCTGTCACCTCCGCTCCCCCGCTCTCGCCGCATGGTGCATAGGCCGACCACAAGCGGGACAGCGACAGGGAGCGGAGGTGACAGCGTGGGACAGTCGGCTGCACGGGCTGGAGAAAGCCCCAGGTGAGTAAAGCTTTTTGTTTTATTTTTGCCTGATGACTCCTTAAACCAGTAGACTATCCAGCCACTTATTTAAAAACTCTTGCAAGTACACACTACGCGCTGATAGGAGAACGCTGACACAGGCGTTGGAGAAAAACCGGTTCGCCCACTCTGTTTAAAATATGTAAATCAAATCACCAGAGGTGGTACTCACAGCAATGTCACATCTATATTACAGTTCAGATGCCTAAGGCAGATATAAGCAGAACGGCGCAATTCCAAATTCCACCATTCACTATGACAGAGAAACATACACCCCACAGTTTCTGTGCTTCACTGAGGATATATACATACACCACCTATCACAGAGTCAATGATCATATAAGGTAGTCCACTTCCAAACTCCACATTAAAAAGCTAAATTTTGAGAAAAGCATATACACTTGAGTCGCTATGTTTCACTTGATCAAAAATGTTCATAGTCCGCATATAATTCCTATTTTTCCTTGTCTGTGCATAAAGTTTGACCAAGTAGATGGAATAAAACACCACCACTACACCCTAATTCAGCAACTAACCATGTGGTGTGACCTATGCCAGGTCTATTCAGGCCTTGGGACTGTTCCCTGGTCGTCCCTCACCCAGTGGCAATGGCTGTAATCTTCCTTACGCTTGTATCCTCGTCCCATGTACCTCAATAAAAAAGGGCTCCCAATAGTGTAAAACTGCGACTTTAATTAGAACTTTAAAATACCCCACAGTATATGTGCTTCACTGAGGAGATATACATACACCACCTATCACAGAGTCAATCATCATATAAGATAATCAACTTCCAAACTCCACATTAAAAAATTAAATTTCAAGAGAAGCATAGACACGAGTCTCTAGGAGGAAACTAGGTGGATTTACAGCTTGGGGACGCTGCGACCGGATGGTCTAAATATAGATATAGCTTGTTTTTTTGGTAGCGGGGTAGTATGCCCATGATGTGGAATATATGCTGCTGGAATGGAGTGTGGGATGCCATTTTTGGGCGGGAGGGTGTACCTTAAGTGACCATAAGATCAACGATCACTAGTGGGAACTCTGAACCCGGGCGCATGGGTGGGTCACCAGATGCCCCAAAGATAATGATCACATGGGGACTAAAATAAAAGGTTGGGAGGAGGGATGGGTTCAAATTAGAACAAATAGATCATGTGTGGGTGCAGGGTGGAACACCGGTCCGCATGGGGTAAGTTTATGCTGTATCATAATTTTATTTTTCTATTTAATAAGTGTGAACAGTGAAAGCTGGTTGATATACTGCTGTAATTCTATAGTTCTTAAAGTGTTTTTTATGACCCGGTAAAGCAAAGCAATCCTGGCATCTAAAGCCCCATCAACACGATACAATTCTTTGTACGATTCGATTACGATTCTATTTTACGATCCGATTAAATCAGACATGTCCGATCAGGATTCGATTCGCCATTGTTTTGCAATGGCAAATCGAATTGAATCGAATCGAATACTGATCGGACATGACGGATTTAATCGGATTGTAAATAGAATCGTAATTGAATCGTACAAAGAATCGTATTGTGTAGATTGGGCTTCAGGGGTGGAAGTATGGAGGGAGAGCATTGCATCATGTGACTTGCAGGATCATGTAAACACAGAGGCACTTAAAGGGATACTGTAGGGGGGTCGGGGGAAAATGAGCTGAACTTACCCGGGGCTTCTAATGGTCGCCCGCAGACATCCTGTGCCCGCGCAGCCACTCACCGATGCTCTGGCCCCACCTCCGGTTCACTTCTGGAATTTCTGACTTTAAAGTCAGAAAACCACTGCGCCTGCGTTGCCGTGTCCTCGATACCGCGGATGTCATCAAGAGCGCACAGCGCAGGCCCAGTATGGTCTGTGTCTGCGCAGTACACTCCTGGTGACATCAGCGGGAGCGAGGACACGGCAACGCAGGCACAGTGGTTTTCTGACTTTAAAGTCAGAAATTCCAGAAGTGAACTGGAGGCGGGGCCGGAGCATCGGTGAGTGGCTGCGCCAACACAGGATGTCTGCGGGGGACCATTTGAAGCCCCGGGTAAGTTCAGCTCATTTTCCCCCGACCCCCCCTACAGTATCCCTTTAACTTGAATCCTTGTGCAGATCGCTTGATACTCCTCCCTGTATTGCCTGATGAGGCGGGATTGAGCGTGCGAAACGCGTTGCAATTTTTTTGGGGTTTCTAATAAATGAGTTTGACTGTCTGAATCACAGTCGTTGTGTCTGCTTGAGGGAGGTAAGACCACCACTTCCTCCTTCATTTTTGCCAATTAAGTTGGTTTTTAAGCTCATTTAATCTAATTTTATACTTTTGGCGCCTCTGTTCCTTATATACAATTGCAGGATCATGTGACTTGCAGGATCATGTGACAACATGACAGCCAGTAGTGCATCATGTGCCTTGCTGAGTCATATGCCTTGCTGAGTCATGTGACAGGCAGCTTGGAATAGGAAATGCACTTGGCTTGCAATGGGCGGGACATGATGCTGATTGGGAGTAGAGAAATTGGAAAGCCTACAAATAGATCTCAGGAGGTGTCTAGCCCCTAGCCTCTGATGAGTCGTTGATCGGCAAAACTAGTAAGGAGGAGTCAGACACGGAAGAGATCTACACGTGGAGGGCGGCGTGACCATGAGTGGAGGGGATCGGCGGTACCATGCACGCGGCGGTAACGCCCCTCCAGATCAGGGGATCGCTTTGCCCACAGGCATGCATAACTAGGGAGAGCCCGGGAAACTCTATGCGCTAATACCCATGTGCAATCTGTAACTGCAATTGTATTTTAAAGTTTTAAATTAAAGTCGCAGTTTTACACTATTGGGAGCCTTTTTTGTTGAGGTATATGGGACGAGGATACAAGCTTAAGGAAGATTACACCCATTGCCACTGGGTGAGGGACGACCAGGGAACTGTCCCAAGGCCTGAATAGACCTGGCATAGGTCGCATCACACGGTGAGTTGCTGACTTAGGGTGTGGTGGTGCAGGGCTGTGGAGTCGGAGTCAGAGTCGTGGAGTCGTGCAATTTTGGGTGCCTGGAGTCGGAGTCGGGAAAAAATGCACCGACTCCTAATGAATTTGTAACTGTAATTAAAATAGAAAATATGATAAAATGTTCTATTTCTCAGATAATAGTCATTAAAAATAATGTATATATACAGTAATAGCTGTGCTTAGTCCACAAAAATGAAATAAACCAATCAAAATTAGTTACTTGTGCTGCTTCAATAAAGCAGTCCCCGTATTTTTAAGGTCAGATATACATATCTGATTGTGACTGTATATATGATGTGTACACAGGAATCTCTTATATATACTAAATAACATCTATGCTGTAAGAATAAAGCCTGATGTGTAGCTGTGTCACTAATAGAGATGGTCAATGAGATGGAAATAATTCTGCACTGATGCTGATTTATGCAAATGTATGCACTCCCTTTGCTGATGAAATCAAATAATTTGATATGTTGTTAAAATTTGGTTTGGTGACTACAAATTAAAGGGTAACTGAGACGGATGAAAAGTAAAGTTTTATACATACCTGGGGCTTCCCCCAGCCCCCTTCAGGCTAATCAGTCCTTCGCTGTCCTCCACCACCCGGATATTCTGCTATGAGTCCTGGTAATTCAGCCAGTCAGCGCTGTCCGTCCGCATGCCGCTCCCACAGCCAGGAACATTCTGCACCTGCGCAATAGTGCTGCACAGGTGTAGTATGCTCCTGGCGGCGGAGTGTGTGCATGCGCACTACGCCCGACTGGCTCAAGTACCTGGACTCATAGCAGAAGATCCAGGTGGTGGAGGAGGACAACGAGGGACTGATTATCCTGAAGGCGGCTGGAGGAAGCCCCAGGTATGTATAAAACTTTAATTTCATCTGTCTCAGGTTTACTTTGTTACACAGTAGTACTATACTCTACATATGCACTCCCCACAGAGCGGCAGGGAATCCACTGAGAATGCTGTGCACATTGAACACAGAGGTGTTGTCTGTCACCCATAAACCTGGTTCAGATTGTGCATGAAGAATGTGTAATAGAGGAAGAATCTCCTCATTCCCCTGCAGAGCACCTGCACATCATTCTTACATGTACCCACACTTACATTGCCTAGGGCCTGATAGATGTTCTTTGTTCCTGTTTGTACCTTTTACAAGTACTCTTACCAAGGACTAGTTTTAGTCTAAAGGGAATAAATATAGTAGTCTACATATCCTTCTCACTTCAGTTGTCTTGTAAAATTCCTAAGCATTGGCAGTTAAGAGACGAATTTCATGTTACATACTTTTAATCAACAAAATTGCAATATGCAAATTAGAGGAGTCGGAGTCGAGGAGTCGGAGGAATCCTAAACTGAGGAGTCGGAGGATTTTTGGACCGACTCCACAGCCCTGGTGGTGGTGTTTTATTCCATCTACATGGTCAAACTTTATGCACAGATAAAGAAAAATAGGAATTATATGGTGAATATGAAAACTTATGATCCAGTGAAACATAGAGACTCATGTGTATATGCTGCTCTCGAAATTTAACTTTTTAATGTGAAGTTTGGAAGTGGACTACCTTATTTGATCATTGACTCTGTGATAGGTGGTGTATGTATATATTCTCAGTGAAGCACAGAAACTGTGGGGTGTATGTTTCTCTGTCATAGTGGATGGTGGAATTTGGAATTGCGCCGTTCTGCTTAGATCTGCCTTAGATCTGCATCTGAATGGTAATATAGATGTGACATTGCTCTGTGTGTGTGTGGTGGTGGGGGGGGGGGGATTTGGAGGTTAGGTGCAGGGGGTTAAGATTAGTTGCCCAACTAGGGGGATTAAGGTTGGGCACCTACTAGTGGGGGTTAAGGGTTGGGCACTACCAATAGGGGTTTAAGGCATAGATGTAATTAAGGCACCGGGAAATTTGGATGCAAGGCAAAGCCAAAAAATGGCACAGTCCCGCTCCTGCAAAATTCCCCCTCCAGGCCGCTGTGGATTTAGGGGAAAGATGTAATACAGCTGCCAGCTGTTGCTGGTGTCAAAATCCCGCTGTTTTTAATTCTAATTTGGGCGCAGTTTTTGATGGTGCCCAAATTACTGACTGAGCACCCCTATAGCTATAATTCCCATGGCGGCCTGTGGAGGTGCATGATGCATCCAAATTTCCTGTGCGGTTTTTGCCTGACTCAGGTTTAAGGGTTAGGCCCCGTTTACACTTAATCAGTTGGAATGCGTTAAGTGTGAGTTGGTTTGCGTTTTTTCCATAGCAGTGCATTGGGAAGAAGATTTCAGTTAAAACGCGTTAAGTGTGAAAGGTGCCATAGGAAAACATGGGCATTACTTTGAAAATCAGTTTTCTTTCCATTTTAACTGAGAGCAACTGATTAGGTGTGAAAGGGCCCAATATCTTACTATCACTATCCTGCATCCTTTAAAACAGGTGCCTTTGTCAAATGTACGCATAAATACGTACTCAATGTGTACCCACTGTAGTCTACATTGTACTATGCACAGCACTACAGAATATGATGGCATTTATCAATACTGTAAATATAACCAAGACATGTTTCCAGTGTAAGAAATCTTGTGTGAAAACCTGGCAAAAAAGGAAAAAACGTTTTGCTAGCCAAATTAATGCATTAATAAGAAAATTTAGAAGATTATTACAATACTAGCAGACCTAAGCCCTTTAATATAACGGGTTCTCGGTCTTCTCTGTCTTCTCGGTCCTCACAATCCCCCTCCCGCCCCTGTGACCACCGCCACATGTCAGCATGCATGCACCTGCCCAAACACTCGCCCGGCCCCTGTCCTCCTCCTGGCCCAACGGATGTCCCTGCTACACATGCGCAATAGCACAAACGCATGGACACAGGAACAGGGGACGCAGAGACACTTGCTGATTATTATATAGGATGGAAGAACTTTGTGAGAATTAAGACTTAAGGTGGCCATACACTGGTCGATTTGCCATCAGATCGACCAACAGATAGATCCCTCTCTGATCGAATCTGATCAGAGAGGGATCGTATGGCTGCCTTTACTGCAAACAGATTGTGAATAGATTTCAACATGAAATCTATTCACCATCTGTGAAGCTGGCGCCGCCCCCCGGGCCCCCGCATACATTACCTGATCCGGCTGGCGCGAGTCCCCCGATCTCCGCTGTCTTCTTCTTCTCCGCTGTCCTCTGGGCTCCAGCTTCACTGTACTTCCTGTCCCGGGAAGTTTAAACAGTAGAGGGCGCTCTACTGTTTAAACTTCCTGCCGGGACAGGAAGAAGTGAAGCCTGCCGGACTCAGAGCCCAGCATGGAGAAGAAGCAGCGGTGACAGCGGGGACTCGCGCCGGCCGGAACAGGTAATGTATTGCCGCTAGCGTCGGTCGTCGGGCATTCGAACGCCGCTATCGACGCACTCCCGACCTGCCAGCGATCAAGCAAAATCTTCCACACGGACAGGAGCGATGGGAACGATCGATTTCGGATGGAAATCGATCATTCAGTAAGCATTTGCGCAACTATTTTGCAGCCAATGCGATCACAGTGTATGGGCCCCTTAAGCAACATTATCAAACTTTTTAGCATCAGGTGCAGTACATCATTAATCTTTTCGCTTTGTATGAAGTAAAAGAAATAAATAAATAAATAAAAACTTTTTTCATAAAAAGTTAACGCATTTACAACATTCATTGTAAAACATTTCCAGTGTGTATACAAATACTGTCAAGATAAAATCCTGAGTGTAAAATGATGATTTACCTGGAAAAGAGACCTTTGATGAACGTTTTGAAGCTTATCTGTGGATCGGGCATTATACCAGCATTGAGGTATAAATCATCTATATGAGGATATCTTCCATTTGGAAGGGAAAAATAAATAAATAAATGAAGCATTAGAAAATCAGAAGAAAACATAGGGATCTTTAAAAAATGATAGAATATCTAGTATTGTTACATAAGCAATGTTGTGCTATAATTATAATTTTCTCTTCATTGCAGTTTTTATTAGCGGCTTTAAAATATCATAGAAGTGCTTCATTGCAGACATAGCAACAATAATACTCCTATCGTGTTTCCCCTGGAATGACCAAGTGCTTAAAGGGACACGAAGGTGAAAAACTATAAAATTTAAAACCAGGAGTTAGCTTACCTGGTAATAACATTTTAAGTAACCGGCCAGGACAGGTACACTTTGAAACTAGCCTCCTCCTTGAAACAGGAAACATCCGTCGGCTTCTCTCTAAATTTTAAGACACCCCGGTTAGGCAGTATGATAGCAATGAACAGGAACTAGGTCAACTATTATTCAGACTATAGCATACTATCTATAGTTACATTTAAATATACATATACGGTAGGGTGGGTACCTAACATGTTCTGAATGGTTACTTAAACTGTTGTTACCAGGTAAGCCAACTCCTGTTTTTTCCCGTAACCCTCCAGGACAGGCACACTGAATTGAGGAGGGTGAGAAAGGAGCAAACTGGGCACTTAATTGAACATTTATTGCTGCATTGTGTACAATTGCATACAATCCAACTTGTAAGTGAAAAAGAATGCACGTGCTTATCATGGCTGGTGCATGGGTGCAGGATCGTGGCAGTGGGCACCAGGTGGTGCACGGCCTGACGACTTTGGCAGAAGCTCTGATTACAGCGATTTTGTCTGGCTGTGGACCACCTGGCGTCCACTGCCACTATCCTGCACTAGCCATGATAAGCACTTGCATTCTGTTTCACTAACAAGTTAAATTGAATACAATTGTACACAATGCAGCAATAAATGTTCAAAAATGTTTTGTTCAAAGGGCCAAGCTTGCTTCTTTCTCCCCCTCCTCAGCCTGCATGCACATATGGTTACTCCATTGCTTTGTGCACATTTGAACTTTTGGATAGCCACCATCTGACAGCCCATTTAGCCCCTCACTGCAATAGCCACTATCGGAGTGCCTGCTCTCTCCCTCTATCTTGTAGTACTCCACTAGCCTGCACCCTCACATATGCCTGTTGATCCAAAGGAAGGCAAAAACCCCTTACAAGCATGGTCCAATTAGCCCCAAAAGGGAAAAAAATTCCTTTGCGACTTAAGATGGCAATCAGATAAAATCCTTAGGACCGGGAATTTCCTAGTAATTATAGCCATTGATGTCTTTCAATGCAAAGAAAGCATCTAAGCCCCCCTTAACCACTCGAGGACCACAGTCTTTCTACCCCTTAAGGACCAGAGCCTTTTTTTCCCATTCAGATCACTGCAGCTTTCACGGTTTATTGCTCGGTCATACAACCTACCATCTAAATGAATTTTCCCTCCTTTTCCTGTCACTAATACAGCTTTCTTTTGGTGCTATTTCATTGCTGCTGTGATTTTTAGTTTTTATTATATTCATCAAAAAAGACATGAATTTTGTCAAAAAATGATTTTTTTAACTTTCTGTGCTGGCATTTTTCAAATAAAGTACAATTTCTATATACATTTTTGTCCAAATTTATTCTGCTACATGTCTTTGATAAAAAAAAATCCAATAAGTGTATATTTATTGGTTTGGGTAAAAGTTATAGCGTTTACAAACTATGGTGCCAAAAGTGAATTTTCCCATTTTGAAGCATCTCTGACTTTTCTGACCACCTGTCAGGTTTCATGAGGTGCTAAAATTCCAGGATAGTATAAATACCCCCCAAATGACCCCATTTTGGAAAGAAGACATCCCAAAGTATTCACTAAGAGGCATGGTAAGTGCATAGAAGATTTTATTTTTTGTCACAAGTTAGCGGAAAATGACACTTTGAAACAAAAATAAAAAAATCGTGGCGTTAGGGCAGTCGGTAGCTTTCTCAGTGAACTTAGTATTTCTCATATGGCTCACAATGTATTCCTGCTCTCTCTGCTCGAGTTTCTCTTGCATAACAACATTTTTGTTTTTGAGGGATCCCACTACCTCCAGGTGCAGGGGGCGGCGATGGGCACAACTTGCGCCCCGTCGTATGCCAACCTGTACCTGGGGGAGTGGGAACGTGACGTTTTTTCTGATGAGACCTTGTCACTGTACCTGGGCCATATTTTGTCATGGCACAGGTACATTGATGACGTTCTTTTTCTGTGGACGGGGGGTTTTCCCCTTCTGAACGATTTTGTTGAAGGGCTGAATATTAATGATCGTAACCTCCGTTTTACCATGCAGGCAGACCCTTCCAGTATCCCCTTCCTAGATTTAAAGATCTTTATAGATGACAGGGGTTTTGTGTCTACATCGCTATACAGGAAGGATACAGCCACTAACTCTCTGTTGAGAGCCGATAGCTTCCACCCGCAGCATACTGTTAGGGGCATACCCACTGGACAGTACCTGCGGGTGCGCAGAAATTGTTCGGATATCGAAACTTTTAAAGCGGAGGCAAAAAACCTCCGCTCCAGATTCAGAGAGAGAGAGGGTATCGTGACTCTCACCTGAAACAAGCGTATAAACGGGCCCGTCAGAGTGATCGGGATCGTATGATCAACTCCAGCCATCAACGAAAAAGTAGATCGAGCGAGGTGACTCGGTTCTGTACGAGATTCTGCTCCCAACATAATATAATTAGGGAGATTCTCAAACGTCACTGGTATATTTTACGAAATGACCCCAAATTGAGCCAGCTTGTACCCGAAACTCCAAATTTATCCTTTAGAAGGGCTCCGTCTATCCGTGACTCACTTGTGAGTTGTCATTTCTCCACAACGGAACAAAATGGTAGGCACTGTAAGGTAACTGGTACCTACAGATGTGGAGGATGTTCGATATGTCGCTACATGCTAGTAGGTAGAGATGTCGTGTTGCCAGATGGCAGGCAATGGACCTTAGCCCACTTTGTGAATTGTGATACTATTTTTGTAGTTTACCTCCTAACCTGCCCCTGTGGTGCATTCTATGTGGGCAAGACTGGGAGGGAACTCAGGAGAAGGATTGGTGAACATGTCACTAATATTACTGCTAAAAATAAGGATCCATCGGCCTGGACGTCGGTAGCACGACATTTCAAAACCTATCATGATGGTCGATCAGACGGATTAAGAGTAGTAGGTTTGGATAGGATACATAGAACCATACGAGGAGGGAATTGTGATCGATTAACTCTCCAAAAGGAGGCACGGTGGATTTATGACCTAAAGGCCACCTCTCCACCAGGATTGAATGAAACTCAAAGTTTCGCTTCATTCCTACCACTGTGATGTTAGCTGCTATTTTTTATCTCCTTGAGACCTGAGGACCATCAGTCTTGGAGCTCTCTCTTTAGTGTGGGCGTGGTTTACCTGCTGGTGCTGTTGCTTGCGACATGTTCCCCATTCTTATGATTATTTTTAGGTAGTTTCATGGGTTTTCTAGAAAGACCTAATTTCGCTATTGGGCGGTGTCTGGATTTGTTCCAACTGTCCTATATATAGCGTTAGCTATACAGTGGTTGAGTCTACATATTATTTATATACACAACTATATAGTTAGAGTAGTTTCTCTTTTCATTGATAGTTGTTGATTTAATATAGATTTATATATTTTGTTGTATGCAATGACCTCTGCTCCTGTGTGCCTTGTCCCCTCCCCGCCGCGCCTGCACGCTATCCACCTGGCTTACGGAGTCTGTCCTGGTGGGCGTGGCTTGTCGCGGCGGGTCGGTGATTGGTTGCACGGCATGATTAGAGGTTCAGTGAGAATGAATGAGTTAGCCACGCCCCTCTGAGGAAGCCGGAAGTGGAAACCGGCGAAACATGTCAGGTTTGGCGTGTTCCTGCTGATGGAGTCTGGCCGACTGGTGGGTCCCTCAGTCCCCTCTCCCGCTCTGGCTGCTCATCCCTGCACATGAGGATTACAGCATATGCTTACTGCAGCAGTATTGGGGATACACTAGCGACGGACATCGTTTAGCTGCACAGCATCTGTGAGGTGGCATCCAGTTTCCAACTCCCCCGTGATGGTGCATAGGGGTACGCACAGCTGAACTATACAGCCGACATTGGTCAACAGAGTGGTACAGTATCTTCTCATCATCTCATGCTTATGGAGATTCATGTCCCATTATTTTGTTGTGTGTGTGACGCTGTCACGGTGTGCATGAGGACTTGGACCATTGCACAGCCACACACAGCTTGACTTATATACTTACCACTACAGTTACTGCCTTGCTGGGAATTGCTATACTCCAAAATATACATGCTATTGTGCTGCTGAGCTGCCTCTATCACTAACAGCTACATCTACAGTGCGACAGTGTACGGTGCGGACTTCATTGGAACCTACCATAATTGCTTTGCTACCTCAACTTATACTGCTTTGCTGCCTAAACTACCATATGCGCAAGAACAGGGTTATGAACTTCGTTCCCCCAAATGAGCAATCGAGTGTGTGTGTGTGAGGTGTGGATGTGAGACTAGCCGGCCGGTCTAGATTGGACATCAGGTTAATGTATACCTGTTTTAAATATTTTCTAAAGAATTAAATAAAGTTATGATATTTTACTAATATATTGTTTGGCACATACCTTTCCTTTACTGATCCTACTCCTTTTTAATTAAAAATATTTTTTTTTTCCATTTCTGCTAACTTGTGACAAAAAAAAAAAAGAAATCTGCCACGGACTCACCATGGCCCTCTCTGAATACCTTGGGGTGTCTACTTTCCAAAATGGGGTCATTTGTGGGGTGTGTTTACTGTCCTGGCATTTTGGGGGTTGCTAAATTGTAAGCACCCCTGTAAAGCCTAAAGGTGCTCATAGGACGTTGGGCCCCTTAGTGCACCTAGGCTGCAAAAAGGGGTCACACATGTGGTATTGCCGTACTCAGGAGAAGTAGTATAATGTGGTACCACGTGGCGATATTGTGACACTTTTTTGCAGCCTAGGTCCGCTAAGAGGCCCAAAGTCCAATGAGTACCTTTAGGATTTCACAGGTCATTTTGAAGCATTTGGTTTCTAGACTACTCCTCACGCTTTAGGGCCCCTAAAATGCCAGGGCAGTATTGGAACCCCACAAGTGACCCCATTTTAGAAAGAAGACACCCCAAGGTATTCCATTAGGAGTATGGTAAGTTCATAGAAGATTTTATTTTTTGTCACAAGTTAGCGGAAATTGATTTTAATTTTTTTTTTTTTTTTTTATGTGTCATTTTACACTAACTTGTGACAAAAAATAAAATCTTCTATGAACGCATCATACACCCAACGGAATACCTTGGGGTGTCTTCTTTCTAAAATGGAGCAGATTAGGGTCTGATCTGATGGATAGGAGTGCTAGGGGGGGTGACAGGAGGTGATTGATGGGCGTCTCAAGGTGTGATTAGAGGGGGGAATATATACAAGCAATGCACTGGCGAGTTGATCAGAGGGGGTCTGGGGGGCTATCTGAGGGTGTGGGCGGGTGATTGGTTGCCCGCAAGGAGCAGATTAGGGTCTGATCTGATGGGTAGCAGTGACAGGTGGTGACAGGGGGTGATTGATGGGTGATAAGTGGGTGATTAGAAGGAAGAACAGATGTAAACAATGCACTTTGGTGGTGATCTGACGGTGGGTCTGCGGGCGATCTGATGGTGTGGGGGTGATCAGATGCCTGCAAGAGGCAGGTTAGGGTCTGATCGGATGGGTGGCAGTGGAAGGTGGTGATGGGATGATTGATGGGTGATTGACAGGTGATTGACAGGGGAGAATAGATGTATACAGTACACCGGGGGGGGGGGGTCTGGGGTGGATCTGAGGGTAGGGGCGGTGATCAGGAGCCCCCAGAGGGCAGTTAGGGACCTAATCTGTAAAATAGCGCTGACAGATATTGACAGGGAGTGATTGATGGGTAATTAGGGGGTGATTAGAGGGAAGAACAGATATAAACAATGCACTTTGGTGGTGATATGACGGTGGGTCTGCGGGCGATCTGATGGTGTGGGGGTGATCAGATGCCCGCAAGAGGCAGGTTGGGGTCTGATCTGATGGGTGGCAGTGAAAGGTGGTGACGGGATGATTGATGGGTGATTGACAGGTGATTGACAGGGGAGAATAGATCTATACAGTATACAAGGGGGGGGGGGGGTCTGAGGGTGTGGGCGGGTAATTGGGTGCCCAAGGGGCACATTAGGGTCTGATCTGATGGGTAGCAGTGACAGGTGGTGACAGGGGGTGATTGATGGGTGATCAGTGGGTGATTTAGAGGGGATAACAGATGTAAACAATGCACTTTGGTGGTGATCTGACGGTGGGTCTGAGGGCAATCTGAGGGTGTGGGCGGGTGTTTGGGTGCCCGCAGGGGGCAGTTTAGGGTCTGATCTGATGGGTGGCAGTGACAGGTGGTGACAGGGGGTGATTGATGGATGATTGACAGGTGATTGACAGGTGACCATTGGGTGATTATAGGGGAGGATAGATGTACACGGGGGGGGGGGGGAGGGGTCTGGGGAGGATCTAAGGGGTGGGGGGGGGTGATGAGGAGCCCCCAGGGGGCAGATTAGGACCTAACAAAATAGCGTTGACAGATAGTGGCAGGGAGTGATTGATGGGTGATTGGGTGCAAACAGGGGTCTGGGGGGTGTTCAGGGGGGGGGGGGGGGGGTCTGAGGGATGCTGTGGGTGATCAGGGGGCAGATCAGTGTGTTTGGGTGCAGACATGGAGGGCTGCAGCCTGCCCTGGTGGTCCCTCAATCACTGGGACCACCAGGGCAGGAGGCAGCCTGTATAATACACTTTGTATACATTACGCTTACCTGGGGCTTCTACCAGACCCATGCAGCCATCCTGTGTCCTCATAGTCACTCACTGCTGCTCCAGTCCCCCGCCGCCAGCTAGTTTAGTTTTTGCCGACCTCGGGGTCGGCAGGCTGCATTGCATGCATTTATACGCATTCCCGCTGGTGCAGGAACATTAACACATACATTTTTACGCGTTACTGGTTCACAGCGTAAATATTTATACGTTGAACCAGTAATGCGTAAAAACGTATGTGTTAATGTTCCTACACCAGCGGGAATGCGTAAAAATGTACGCAATGTGGCCCGCCGACTCTGAGGTCGGCAAAAACGAAACTAGCTAGCGGAGGGGGACCGGAGCTGCAGTGAGTGACTACGAGGGCACAGGATGGCTGCATGGGGCTGGTAGAAGCCCCAAGTAAGTGAAACTTTTTTTTTCTGCCTGATAATTCCTTTAAATGCAGATATAGGGCTCGATTCAATAAAGCATGATAACTGCTATCACAGCAGTTATCGTGCGATCTGCTTGTTTCAAGCGAGTGATCGCACGCAAACCTTCCATTATCACACGGAGTAATGCTTTGCGCGCACAAAGTGCCACGCGCGGCAGATCGCATGGAAACTGCTGTGATAGCAGTTATCACGCTTTAGTGAATCGAGCCCATAGAATTTGCCATAACCACTTCCTGTGGCAATACGTTCCACATTTTAAGCTCCCTGGCGATACGCAGTTTCTGAGGCTGCGTACGTGGGAGGGATTTTTTTAATGAAAGTTTTTGTAGCTAGCACTAAGCTAGGTACCATTGTCCCCCAAGTCCCCCCCGCACCCTTCTGATCCCCCTGATCGCCGCCGCTATGCGTTACCTAGCCGCGATCCTGCGAGAGCTGCAGCCTTCCCAATGAGCTTCAGTCGTCGCTATGGCGACGATTGGACATGGCGTTAATTCCGATCCCAACCATAGAAAAGCCTGGGACTGATTGGAGAGCCTGCGCCATCGCGGGATTTTGGGGCGGGGGGCGATCAAAAAAGAGCAGAGGGACTTGGGGGACAATGGTAGCTAGCAAAGTGCTAGCTATAAAGGCTACAACAAATTTCATTCAAAAAATCCCTCCCGGGGCAGAGAAATCCTCTGTGACGGCTACCCAGAGTGTAGTTCGGAGTTACCGCCAGGGAGGTTAATCACTCTTACAGTAAAGAACCCTTTGCTAAATAAATTGCTTAAGCTTTTTTCCTCTATGCATAGATTATGTCCCCTAGTCCTTTGCAAAAGCCTAGGAACAAAAAGCTCATCTACCGAGCTTTTATATTGCCCTCTGATGTATGTATACATGTTAATTAGATCTTTTATCCAAACTAAATAGCGAGACCTTCCAGAAATCTAATCAATTTTGTTGCTCGTCTCTGCACTTGCTCTAAAACTGCAATATCTTTCCTGTTATGCGTTGCCCGGAACTAAATTCCATATTCCAGATGCTACCTTACAAGAGAGAGTTAAACAGGAGCAGGTGCGTATCTGGCCAATATAGCGCCTATGGCAAGCACTGAAATTGTTAGGATTCCGGTGAACTTTATAAAGGAAAAGCAGAGAATCCTATTCTAGACAGTTTCCATCTTGGTTAACTTTGACCTCCTGACATTTCCTCCCTCACTCTTTTTTCTCCTCTTGCTGATTGTGTATTTGTTACCCGCCCTCCTCCCAAAGTCTTCACACACTTCCACTGAGGTGTATACTCGGAAGTGCACTGTCTTATGTCATCATAAGGAGGGGGAAATAAAGGGAAGAGGAGGAATATATTATAGATAAAAAGACCCCCCCAGCAAGCAACTGTTTGGCAATGGCAATTAAAGGGCCAATGCTCCTAAGGTATGTGATAACTCCAAACCATAACGGCAGAAAAAGTATTGAAAGTTTTGAATGCAGGATTAGCATCTTTATCACTTAAGACCTCCGACCAGTTGTAGAGATGGCTCGAACCTCCGGTTTTCGGTTTGCGAACCTCCGCAAAAAGTTTGGTTCACGCGAACCTTCGCGAACTGCAATAGACTTCAATGGGGAGGCGAAATTTGAAAACTAGAAATATTTATGCTGGCCACAAAAGTGATGGAAAAGATGTTTCAAGGGGTCTAACATCTGAGTTTTTGCATGGGGGAGTGGGATACACGCCAAAAGTCCCGGGGAAAAATCTAGATTTGATGCACAGCAGCGTTTTAAGTGCAGAAATCACATTGCATGCTAAATTGGCGGCCTAAAGTGCTTTAAAACATCTTGCATGTATATACAGTGGCTTGCAAAAGTATTCGGCCCCCTTGAAGTTTTCCACATTTTGTTATATTACTGCCACAAACATGAATCCATTTTATTGGAATTCCACACAAAGTGGTGTACACGTGAGAAGTGGAACGAAAATCATACATGATTCCAAACATGTTTTACACATAAATAACTGCAAAGTGGTGTGTGCATAATTATTCGGCCCCCTTTGATTTGAGTGCAGTCAGTTGCCTATAGGCATTGCCTGATGAGTGCTAATGACTAAATAGAGTGCACCTGTGTGTAATCTAATGTCAGTACAAATCCAGCCACTCTGTGAGGGCCTCAGAGGTTGTCTAAGAGAATATTGGGAGCAAGAACACTGTGAAGTCCAAAGAACACACAAGACAGGTCAGGGATCAAGTTATTGAGAAATTTAAAGCAGGCTTAGGCTACAAAAAGATTTCCAATGCCTTGAACATCCCACGGAGCACTGTTCAAGCGATCATTCAGAAATGGAAGGAGTATGGCACAACTGTAAACCTACCAAGACAAGGCCATCCACCTAAACTCACAGGCCGAACAAAGAGAGCGCTGATCAGAAATGCAGTCAAGAGGCCCATGGTGACTCTGGACGAGCTGCAGAGATCTACAACTCAGGTGGGGGAATCTGTCCATAGGACAACTATCAGTCATGCACTGTACAAAGTTGGCCTTTATGGAAGAGTGGCAAGAAGAAAGGCATTGTTAACAGAAAGCATAAGAAGTCCCGTTTGCAGTTTGCCACAAGCCATGTGGGGGACACAGCAACCATGTGGAAGAAGGTGCTCTGGTCAGATGAGACCAAAATTGAACTTTTTGGCCAAAATGCAAAACGCTATGTGTGGCAGAAAACTAACACTGCACATAACTCTGAACACACCATCCCCACTGTCAAATAATGTGGTGGCAGCATCATGCTCGGGGGGGGGGGGGGGGGGGGGTGCATCTCTACAGCAGGGACAGGGAAGCTGGTCAGAGTTGATGGGAAGATGTATGGAGCCAAATACAGGGCAATCTTGGAAGAAAACCTCTTGGAGTCTGCAAAAGACTTGAGACTGGGGCGGAGGTTCACCTTCCAGCAGGACAACGATCCTAAACATAAATACAGGGCAACAATGGAATGGTTTAAAACAAAACATATCCATGTGTTAGAATGGCCCAGTCAAAGTCCAGATCTAAATCCAATCGAAAATATGTGGCAAGATCTGAAAACTGCTGTTCACAAACGCTGTCCATCTAATCTGACTGAGCTTGAGCTGTTTTGTAAAGAAGAATGGGCAAGGATTTCAGATGTGCAAAGCTGGTAGAGACATACCCTAAAAGACTGGCAGCTGTAATTGCAGCAAAAGGTGGTTCTACAAAGTATTGACTCAGGGGGCCGAATAATTACACACACCGCACTTTGCAATTATTTGTAAAAAATGTTTGGAATGATGTATGATTTTCGATCCACTTCTCAAATGTACATCACTTTGTATTGGTCTTTCACATGGAATTCCAATAAAATTGATGCATGTTTGTGGCAGTAATGTGAAAATGTGGAAAACTTCAAAGGGGCCGAATACTTTTGCAACCCACTGTACATCAATCAGGTAGTGTATTTAGTGTACTGTTTCACACTGACACACCAAACTCACTGTGTAACGCACCGCACACAGCAATTAGTGTAGTGACAGCCATGCTGGACTGGTGCGCACCATGGCGAGAGTGCAGGTGATGGCGGCTTTTTAGCCCATATGGTCCACGGGCTGAGGTAGCTCAATGAGAGAACAACAGTGACTGTCCAGCTGATGGAATTTGGTCTGTCCACAATGAAGCAACAACCTTATTATCTTGGGTGTGCCACCCCCCGAGACACTCATATAGCCGGCAGTCATTGCTGCATTGTGATACGCAAGCCCCTTCATCCCGGCAAGGTAATGATCATGAAGGGGAATGGACACATGTACATGCCTTTTGTTTTGTTGTTGCAGCTGCAGTGCAGCCAGAAAAGTTAGGCAGGCATGTACACGCACCAGAAAAATTATAGCGGCCAGCGGCCTTAAAAATGCAGGAATCCGTCTGGAGTCCTGGAACCTGTTGGTGGTGGCGGAGAAGGCAGTCAAGCGCCCTGCAGGCAGAGATGCTGTGTGGGGAGCGACTTAGTCATGGGGCAGGCAGAGATGCTGTGTGTGGGGACTGGCTTAGTCTTCGGGTGGGCAGTAGCCCTCCGGGATCCATGCCTCATTCATTTTGATAAAGGCGAGGTACTGAACATTTTTTGACCTAGGCGACGTCGCTTCTCAGTGACAATGCCTCCAGCTGCGCTGAAGGTCGTTTCTGACAGGACGCTTGAGGCAGGGCAAGACAGAAGTTGGATGGCAAATTGGGACCGCTCTGGCCACAGGTCAAGCCTGCGCACCCAGTAGTCCAAGGGTCCATCGCTGCTCACAGTGTCTACATCCACACTTAAGGCCAGGTAGTTGGCTACCTGCCGGTCCAGGCGTTGGTGGAGGGTGGATCCGGAAGTGTTAAGGCGAGGCGTTGGACTAAAGAATGTCCGCATGTCTGACATCACCATGAGATCGCTGGAGCGTCCTGTCCTTGCCTGCGTGGACATGGGAGAAGGATTACTGGCAGCGGTACCTTTATTCCGTTGTGCTGTGACATCACCCTTAAACGCACTGTAAAGCATAGCTGCCAGCTTGTTCTGCAAGTGCTGCATCCTTTCTGCCTTCTGTTGATTTGGAAACATCTCCGCCACTTTGTGCCTATACCGAGGGTCTAGTAGCGTGGCCACTCAGTACAGCTCATTCCCCTTGAGTTTTTTTTTAGACGGGTGTCCCTCAACAGGCTGGACAGCATGAAAGACGCCATCTGCACAATGTTGGATGCAGACATACTATCCATCTCCTCTTGCTCTTCCTCAGTGATGTCAGCTAAGATCTCCTCCTCCCTCCAGCCACGAACAATACCACGGGAAAGTTGAGCAGCACAAGCCCCCTGTGACACCTGCTGCAGTTCTTCTGACACCTCCTCCTCCAAAAAAAACCTTCCTCATTATCTGACTTCTCTTCCCCACACGACTCTTCCTCTTCCTCCTCCCCCCTCTGTGCTGCCGCAAGTGTTGAGGAATCATCTTTCTTCTTCTGAGAATTGAACCCACAACTCTTCCTCCTGTTCCTGTTCACGCTCCTCCACAGCCTGATCCACCACTCTACGCACTGCACGCTCCAGGAAGAAAGCATATGGGATCAAGTCGCTGATGGCGCCTTCACTGTGACTCACCAGGTTTGTCACCTCCTCAAACGGCCGCATGAGCCTGCAGACATTTCGCATGAGTGTCCAGTACTTCAGCCACAACATCCCCATCTCCCCAGAGCGTGTCCTTTGACTGTAGTTGTAGAAATACTGTTTGATGGCTTTCTCCTGTTGTAGCAGGCGGTTGAACATCAGGAGGGTCGAATTCCAGCGAGTCGGTCTATCGCAAATCAAGCGTCTCACCGGCAATTTGTTTCTCCGCTGAATATCAGCAAAGCGTGCCATGGCCGTGTAAGACCGCCTGAAATGCCCACACACCTTTCTGGACTGCTTCAGGACGTCCTGTAAGCCTGGGTACTTACACACAAATCTCTGAATTATTAGATTCAGCACATGTGCCATGCAGGGTACGTGTCAACTTTCCCAAATTCAAAGCCGAAATGAGATTGCTGCCATAGTCACACACCACGTTGCCAATCTCCAGTTGGTGCGAGGGTCAGCCACTGATCCACCTGTTTGTTAAAGAGAACCAGAGAGGAATAATTAAAAGTTATTTATACATACCTGGGGCTTCCCGCAGCTGCAGAAACCCTAGTCGCTCCCACGCTGCGTTTCTCAGCTTCCTCCATTCGACGGTGCGGGTCCCGTCACTTCAGCCTGACTGGCCAGTCGATCGTAGCTGAAGTGCGCTCCTTGCATACCTTTCCAGCGGCTGCTGGAGAGATATGCAAACAGCGCACTTCACTGGCGTAGGCTGGCCACGCCCCCTGGAAGGACGGGACTCGCACCGGCGAACGGAGGAAGCTGAGGACCGCGGCGTGGGAGCGATTAGGGTTTCTGCAGCTGCGGGAAGCCCCAGATATGTATAAATAACTTTTACTTATTCCTCTCTGGTTTCCTTTAAGAGCAGCCAGGAGAGCTGCTCCAGTGTGACTCTCCGCTTTGAGTCAAGACATGTCTAAGATGGCGTGACACCGTCGTACCTGGCATACAGCATAGGCCCTGGGGAGCTGGGCCTGTGTAGCTGGAGAGATTGAAGCACCAGTAGAGTAGCACTGCCACTCAGCCAAGGAGGAGGAAGAGGACGACAGCGAAGAGGATGTAGCAGGAGGAGTAGGAGGAGAAGGAGAGGAGGTGGCAGCAGGCATGCCTGCAAGCTGTGGAGGTGTCACAACTTGGTCCGCTGCACAGCCACGTACTCCCTGCTTGCCAGCGGTCACCAGGTTGACCCAATGGGCTGTGTAAGTAATGTACCTGCCCTGACCGTGCTTGGCAGACCAGGCATCCGTGGTCAGATGGACCCTTGACCCAATGCTGTGTGCCAGAGATGACACCACTTGCCTCTCAACTTCATGGTACAGGTTGGGTATCGCCTTTTTTGAGAAATAATTGTGGCCTGGTATCTTCCACTGCGGTGTCCCAATGGCCACACATTTTCGGGAAGGCCTCAGAGTCCACCAGCTGGTATGGTAACAGCTGGCGAGCCCACAGTTCCGTCAAGCCAGCTGTCAAGACGCTGGGCAATGGGGTGACTGGCAGAGATTGGCTTCTTCCGCTCAAAGATTTCCCTCACGGACACCTGGCTGCTGCTGTGGGCAGAGGAGCAGGAACCGCTCAAGGTGAGAGGCGGAGTGGAGGAGGGTGGCTGTGATTGTGAAGGTGCAAGGGCGAAAGCGGCTGAAGATGATGCACCTGAAGGAGGAAGAGGAGAAGGAGGCTGGCTTTTCTTTTGTGTGCTGCTTTTTCTCTGGTGCTCTTCCCATTGCAGTTTGTGCCTTTTCTCCATGTGCCTTCGTAAGGCAGTTGTCCCTACGTGGCTGTTGGCCTTCCCACGGTTCAATTTTTGGTGGCAGAGAGAACAGATGGTATTGCTCTGATCTAAGGCAGACACACAAGTGTCCACACCGCTGAGCCCCCCTGGGGTGATGAAGGGCATGTTGGCTGGCTGTCCACAGGTGGCAATACATGGCACCGGACACTGCCACCAGCTGTTTCTGAAGACGAGCTCACCCTGCTTCTTTCAGCAACTCGTCTGCTCCTACGCCTCTCTGACTCCCCCCTCTGAACTGTCCCTTGGTCATCTTGTCTCTTCGGATCCCACGTGGCAACCGGATCATCATAATCACCATAATCATCCTCCCGAGCTTCGCTTGCCTCAGATACCTCATAAACTGCATCAACAACAGGTATTTAATCATCCTCCTCCTCACACGTTGCGTCCATAGTGTCGCCTAACTCAGACATACGAGGTGGTGTAACTTGCTTAGCGCCTTCATCTTGTTGTAACAATAGTGGCTGTGAATAAGTTCATTCCCCACCAAATAACTCCTGCGAAGTGTCAAATGCAGCATATGTGGTGCTTGTAGTAGCGCTGGTAGCTGCGGAAGATGAGGTGTTCTGTGTTAAATAGTCAACCATGTCCTGACAATCTTGGGAGTTGATGGGACGTGCCTTCTTCTGAGCACTATACTTTGGACCAGGGCCGCACAAAAATCACGTCAGCATGACCTCAAACAGACCTGCCGGGTGGCCTGCCTCTGCCTGTTTTGTCCATATCGAGGGGGGGGGGGGGGGGGAGTGAAAGGTTTGCACTGACTTGACTAATAGAATGTGCAGTCACGCAGGTGCAGTGAAAGGTATTACATTACAATGTGCAGCTGTCGCACAGGTGCAGTTAACAGGTATGCACGGACTGGTATATTACACAACGTGCGGGTCACACAGGTACTGTGAACAATTATGCAATGACTAGTATTACAAATTTGCAGCTGTCACACACACAGGTACCGTGAACAGGTGCAGTGACTGGTATATAACACTGCTTGCGGTCACGTAGGTAGGTAGGTGCACTGAACAGGTAGGTATGCAGTGATTGGTATTACAAATGTGCAGCTGTCACACACACAGGTCCCTTGAGTAGGTGCAGTGACACTGCGTGCGCTCACGTAGGTAGGTAGGTAGGTGCACTGAATGGGTATGCAGTGATTGGTATTACAAATGTGCAGCTGTCACACACACAGGGAGTCACTGAATGTGTTGGGCCTGGCAGTGGCACAGTAGGAATTACCAAGGGGCCAAGGTCCCACCAGCAGCTGCAACTGACTGACAGGGCTGTATATGCAACACAAGTGTCTGTGGGACACACACACACACACACACACACACAAAATCAACCTAACAAAAGAGCCTAACTAAGCTTTCCCTATGTCAGCAGCCAGGTTCTCTCCCTTCTCGAATTACTGCAGCCACACGAGTGAGTGAAATGTCTGACACTGCCTGCGTTTCACAAGGGCCCTCTCCAGGAGAGAGTGTAGCCTGATTGGCTACCCTGTGCCTGCTGACTGTGATGTAAAGGGTCAAAGTTGACCCTAATGATGTAGTATAGGGGGCTGGTCGAACTTGCATATAGTTCGCAGTTCACCGCCGAAGTTCGCGAGAATAAGTTTGCGGGTGAACCGTTCGGGCCATCTCTAACCAGTTGCTGTTGAAATTTGATTTTTTTTTTTTTTTTGGGTGACACTGCCACTATAAAGCGGTTAGACAAACATAACACTAAACTAGAGGTGATATTTTACCATAATCAAGCGATGCACTGTGCCTTTAAGCCCAGCAGCATCATGACCCCAGGCAAGTTCTCTCGAACTCCCAAAGTTAGTGTGTGTGTGGGGGGGGGGGGGGGGTAGCTGAGTGGCAGGGCTTGGGGGCTGGAGTTAGCCAGACAGCAGGAAGTTAGCTGGGTTCTGGGGGTGGACACTACTTCTGTGGATGGCAGTCTGAGCAAATGTTCGGTTTGCTCTGCTGCCTTTTAGCTGGTTTTTCCTTACTTATTCCATAGTGTAGTGGGTTAGGATGGCCGAGAAGGACCTGGTGGACATGGCCCGTCGCCTGCAGTTTGCGGCGGCCCAGCGGGGTGACTTGCAGCCACCGCCGAAGCTGAAGGCGGTGCGGGGAACAGAAGACCGAGGAGGACCCGCAGGTCGATGGAGTGGCTTTCCCTATTGCCAACGGCGGCCCACCCGCGGCAACAGGAGGAGAGGCCGGAACCCTCGCAGATTGGCGGACAGGACGACCGAGTATGAGCGAGCACATCCGCTGGTTCTGCCCTTCCTCTTCTGCAGGTGGACATCCTGGGTGCAGGACGTGGAAGGAATTAGACACCCTCCATGACATTGGCCCAGCCTTCTACGAATTCCAGGAGCAGCGGATCGGCGGTTCAGGCTTCTGCGTCGGGCGGCAGAACAGATACACCTGCGTGCCAAGCTGGTGAGTTGCCTCTTTCTTTTTCTCAGACATCTCAGGGTTCAGGTGTTTTGGGTCAGGATTTGGGGGGTCACGGAGTGCAGGGCTTGCTGCAAAGGGTTAGTTCCCTCCTGGAATGCATGGGGGAGAGGTCGTCAGAAGGATCGACATCCCTGTAGGCGTTTTGGGGAGTAGGGGCCCTGGCAGTAGCCAATGCTGGGGGGGGGGGGGGGGGGGGGGTCGGGATCAGTGCAAGTTCACCCTACAGTACAAGATAACCCCAGTACTGGCTCAGGGGATGGAGGTGAGGAAGCAGCAGAAGCTTCCACTGCGGGTCGAAGGGGTGGTGAAGTCCAGGAAGGTAGTACCAATTTCAGATCTGGCAAAGGGGCATGCGTATACATGTTATGAGGGCCCTCTTGGGGCCCATTTGAAGCAGGAAGTTAAGGAGAACATATGGAAGAGAGAATATTTGTACATTTTCACCCTGTTGCCCCTGGAAGAGTTTTAATATTGATAGATGGGTGAAAGGGAAGAAGCACAGGAAGGAGGAGGATGAGGACCGTAGGAGGTTCCACCTCATCCCTAGAACATTTGGCAACTGGCTTCAGGCCTATATGATCATGGCCAGCATTATTGGGGAGAAGACACCCGAGAAATGCTTAGCACTTTTTGGGTATCTGGACAAAGTGTGGGAGGCACACCGAGTGTATGGGGGTATGGTCTTGGCTACACTATGACTAACAATTTTGTCAATTTATGTCGGTGCAATCTGACCTGGATTGGGGTCACAAAGACATTGGCATTTGGTAGAGGGTGATGAACACCAAAGGGGGTCTTTACACTGCGACCCCGTCCTTGCAGTCCTTTCCAGTCACCTCGGCAGGTGCCGGGGCTGCCAGCTCAGGTAGACGTGGGGTGTGCTGGGCATACAAGTCCCAGTGCAAATTCCTGGGGGAGGGCAAGGTCAGCTTTAAGTATGAGTGCTCCTTTATTGCAACCACCCGGCGTTCAAATGTTTCTGTAAGTCCAAGCCACAGGGTTTCAAGCATTGGTCCGGGGATAGTTCTGGTAAGAGGGAGGACGCCGGTGAAGGTAGAAGCGATGGTCCCCTTTCTAGATTACAGAAATAGAGGGGCTTTGGACAATTTACAGCAGGGGTTTTCGGAGGGGTTTAGGATCCTGTCGTCGGTGGAAGGGGCAGTGGTTAACACTAAGAATATGAGATTGGCCAAAAAACATTGGGTGATTGGTAGGGGACAAATTTGAGCTGGAATGGGAGATGTTCGGTCCTTTTCCGTTTCCTCCAATTCCGGATCTGGCCGTCCCAAAGAAAGAGCCAGGTAAATGCAGGATGATTCATCACCTGTCTTACCCTAAAAGGGGGATCGGTGCACTACGCCTCCTTCAATACTGCTTTGGACATGGCGTGACAGGCTGGGCTGGGAGTGCTGATGGCCAAAACAGATATTTACTCTGCCTTCCACCTGTTGCCCATTCATCCTGAGAGTATGAGGCTGTTGGGATGCTATTGTGAGGGTGGATTTTACATTGATGGTTGCCTGCCGATACACTGTTCCATTTCCTGCTCGTTATTTGAGATGTTTAGTTCTTTTTTGGAGTGGGTTATCAAGCAGAGAACAGGGATCACAGCCGTTACACATTACCTAGATGATGGTGCTCTCCATTACCGGAAATGGTGCCCCCCACCCACCGCAGCATGGATGGTGACGTATAGCAGCTGCTGAACCGCTGTGAGTGAAAAAGTGCTATTGAAATTCTGGAAGATTGCTATGGTACAATTGTCCTGTACAGGTTCTGCTCTGCAGGGATCTGAATAACATCAGTGAGTCATCTGATACACCGGAATACACCTAATAGAGCGGATACTGGGACATTTAGGTACATCAGTACTGATCCAGGGATGGCATAGCTTAGAAGCAGCAATACAGCGCTGTGACTTAGGGCCATACATTGAACTGTGTGTGAGTGGAGGCCTCGCGGTGTGCGCCGGTGGTGGGCCCACATAATTGTCAGCGTGTGCGATTGGTGGATTGGTCTGATTGGCATATGCTTGTGCTGGGCGATCAGACTGGTTATTACCATCGCCGTGACAGTGGGGATAATATATACAATGCTCTTGATGTATGACCAGGGTTTTTAAATTGGTTTTAAAGGGAGGGTAAACATTGTTCTACTGCTGGCTATTTTTGCATGCCACTAATAAAGTTTTTTGTACAAGCACATGAAGAGATGGAGGTTTCTGTATGTTGTCTATAGTGGTCTATGGTACCAACATCTCTCCTCTTTGTGTAAAGAGTGGTGCTACTTATAAAACGCTGGCCACCCAAATTTTGATGGTTTTCCTGGATGATTTCTTCCGTGTCAGGCCAGGAAGATCAAGTGGGTGGGGGAAGACAAGAGGGAGGGCCCAGCTCCAGTGATGACGTTTTTCGGTATCAAAATAGATTTGGGGGAGCAGGTGTGTAGGCTTCCTCGGGATAAATTGGAGGACTTGTTAGAGGACATTTTGAGGGAGCTTGGGGCGCGTAAGGTTACTTTAGTTTCAAAAATTTTTATTGAAATATCTGATAAGATATGACAGCTTTGATATAGTCCCTTAGCAAAGGGCATTTTGCTTTTATATATATAACAGTAACAACATATATCAACAAAAACAGTACAGGCAGGTTACATTAATAATCTAATTTGTTAGAACCCAGGCGGGCGAGCACACCCCCTAAAAGGAGAGGGCAGAGGACCGCAGCCCCAATGATTGTGATGCTGAGAGCCAGGGTTGCCATGTTCGGGTGAATGATAATGTATTATCATTTAGGATAGCTAACAACCTTTCTGATATCAGTATATCTTTGATGATGGTATCTGTTGATTCGAGTGAAAGGGTCGGTTTTAACCACTGGCGGGCAATATGAAGTCTGGCCGCTTTGGCCACATGTTGGGCTAGTCTATGGTGTGGATATTTCCATTTCAAGGGCTTATGTCCTAATAGAAGTTGTAGAGGATCAGGAGACAGGGATGTTTCGAGAGCCGTACCTATTGCTGTGGTAATTTGTGCCCAAAATGTTTTTACCACAGGGCAGAACCACCAGATGTGAGGGAGATCTCCAAGCTGGCCACATCCTCTATAGCATAGTGGAGATCTATCCCTAGAGATAGAGTGTAATTTCTGAGGAGTGATATAGGTACGATGCAATATTTTATAATTGGTTTCGATATGTGTGTAATAGTTGCTGCCTTTTGCTAGCGTGAGGCAACATCTGGACCATTGCTTTAAGGTAAGTGTTTGGCCCAGGTCCTCCTCCTATGCCAACATTGAGCGTGATTTATCAAATTGAAGAGGTTGTGAAATTATGGAGTAGAGATATGATATAAGGCCTCCTGTCAGGGGTCTCAAAGCACACCAGTGTTCATAAGTGGTGCGGGTTGAGGAAATAGGGGAGGATTGTGTGAGTTTCTTCAAATAATGAAAAATCTGGAGCGCTCTAAAATATTCCTTCGGTGGAAAGGAAATATGAGAGCTGAATTCCCTCCAGTTCGGGAGTTTATCATTCACTAGGAATTTGTTTACAGTACATAGATTATGGGAGGACCACCATTGAAAGGGACGTGGGTCCCAGCCTGGTGGAAAATCAGGGTTTCCGAAAATAGAGAGCTGGAGAGGAATCTTGGATTGGAGATTCTTGGAGAATCTCAGTCTGTACCATATAGATAAGGAATGAGCCGTTAAGGGCGACATTTTTTTATATTTAGCTGCGGTGGAGCTTGAGGCCCAGTGAAGTGCTGTTAGATTAATCGGTGTTAATAGATCATCCTCTATATCTGCCCATATTGGACGATTGTTAGTGGAGTGCATTTGGGCGAGTTGTGCAATCTGGGCTGCCCTATAATAGCTATATAGGTCCGGCACTCCCAGGCCACCCCTCTCTCTATTGAGGAACATGACGCTCTGCCTTATCCTACTTTTTTTATTGTTTGCAATAAACTTAAATATAGCAAGTTGTAAGTCTCTAAGGGCTGCTTTTGTTATCTGAATAGGAAGTGAACGAAATAGGTAGAGAAGCCTGGGTAATAGATTCATTCTTACAGAGTTAATGCGCCCAGTCCATGATATCGGATATGAGTTCCATTTTGCCAAATCCTCCTTTAACCCTGACAGCATTGGTTTATAGTTTAAGGAAAACAGGTCAGTCAGGTTAGTGGATATCTTGATACCCAGATATGTGATATATTTGGATTGGAGAGACAATCCCAGTCTATTTGCCATAGCTTCTGCACTTTGTTTAGGTAGGTTTGTGAAAAGGACTTCAGATTTATTGATATTTAAGGAGAGGCCAGATATTTGTCCAAATTGCTTTACTACTTGAAGCAAGTTTGGAATAGAAGTGTGCGGGGAAGAGAGGGTCAGCAACAGGTCATCAGCAAATAGATTTGCTTTGTATTCGGAATTTTTAGCACGAATGCCTTGAATATCAGGGGAAGAGCGGATTTTATTGGCCAGAGGTTCTATTATTAATGCAAAGATGGCCGGGGATAAGGGGCATCCCTGTCTTGTGCCCCTTTGGATAGGGATTGGGGTCGGCGCGTCAGTGGGGAGTTTGAGGTATGCTATTGGGGCTGAATAAAGGCATTTGACCGCTTGGAGAAAGGGACCAGAGATTCCTGCCTTTAATAAGGTGGAATGCATAAAGGCCCAGTCTATTGTGTCAAATGCCTTTTCCATATCTAGGGAAAGTAAAGCAGAGGGTATCTTAGAGGCTTTGACGATATGTAAGAGGTTGATAACTTTTCTAAGGTTGTCGGGGGCCTGTCTGAGTGGGACAAAGCCCACTTGGTCTCTGTGTGTTAGATGACCTAATACCTTATTTAGCCGGGCTACTAATATAGCCGTTAACAATTTATAATCAAGGTTTAGTAGAGAAATGGGTCTGAAGTTCTTAATGTCTGGGGGGTCTCTTTTAGGTTTGGGGATAACTACTATGGTGGATTGTAAGAACTCTGGGGCTGGAGTTTTACCATCCAGGATGGAGTTGAATATTTTCTTAAGGTGGGGTATAAGGATTTTTTTAAACTTTTTATAGTAGATTGCCGAGAAGCCGTCAGGGCCTGGGGCTTTGCCGCTCTTTAATTTTTTAATGGCGAGAAATATTTCGAGATCAGAAACTGGTACATTAAGGGATGAGGCCTTATCAGGCAATAGGACCGGGATTTTTAGTTTTTGAAAAAAGTTATTTATGGGGGCCTCCGTTGTAGATGCGGGTTTAGCTGCGTACAGGGATTTATAGTAGTTTGCAAATTCTGAATGAATCTTGAGGGGATCAGATGTGATCGTACCCTGTTTAGTTTTTATTTGTAGTATTTTGTTATTGGAATGAACTTGTTTAAGCTTTCTGGCCAACCATGTATTTGGCTTGTTATACTGAGCGTATACCTTTGACCTTGTCCATCTAATTGCCTTCTCGGTCCTGGCCGAGAGTAGGATATCTATCTGGCTTTGAGTTTCTTGTATCTACTTGTACAAGTACCTGGAGGGGGTGGAGGCATATGCTCTTTGTAACTGGGAGAGCTTATGTTCTAAATTCAGCTGATTTTCTGTTTTAAGTTTTTTCTTTTGTGAGGCTATTTTTATGAGTTGGCCTCTAATGGTCGGCTTATGGGCCAGCCACAGAATATCAGGTTTTATGTGGGGTGTATCGTTTAGGCGAAAATAGTTGGCTAAGTGTTCCTCCAGCTCTAAAACCACTTCGTCATCGGCCAAGAGGCTCTCATTGAGTCTCCAAGGGGGGCGTGCAATGGGGGTTATAAGGGAAGAACAAGCCATCCATACCATGTCGTGATCCGACCATGAACTAATCATGTGTCTGGCAAAGACTAGATTCGGTATCAGGGTAGCAGATACTAGTATAGCATCAATTCTGGAGTAGGTATGATGGGCTGCGGAGAAAAAGGTATAGTTGCGGGCACCCGGATTGTGTTCCCTCCAAGTGTCAACAAGGTGGTAATCTGCAAGGGCATTATTCAGAGATTTTGAGAGGGTCTTCTGCCTTGATGACGGCGGTTGTTGAGATCTATCTAGAGCTGGGTTGGGGGCGATGTTAAAATCGCCTGCCCATATAATTGAGTGTTGTGGGAAGTTATCTATTTGCTTAAGGGCTGTGTTTATAGCTGTCATAGGGGCTTCTGGAGGGGCGTATAGATTAACCAGGCAGATCTTATGAGATTGTAGGGTACCTATTAATATTACATAGCATCCTTCCTCGTCTGTAATACATTTATCTAGAACGAATGGCAAGGAGTTCTTTAGTAACGTCAAGACCCCTCTGTGTTTTGTATCAGCAGAGGATGTGAAAAATCTTTGGTATTGGTTATGAAAATACTTGGGGTATGATGTTTTCGTGAAGTGCGTTTCCTGTATACAGAGAATATCTGGGCTGCATTTTTGGTAATCCAAAAAGGCTTTTCTACGCTTAAATGGGGAGTTTAAGCCCTTTGCGTTATGTGATATTATATTAACTTGATCCATATTAGACATTTTAGGTATTGTTTTAGAATTGTATTGTAAGGGCCATAGGGTACAGGGCCCCCCCCCCCCCCTCCCAGGGACCGCACCCCCCCAACCAAGGTCCACCTGTAAAAATAAAACCTGCACATAAACATTTAAACATAACAGTAACAGTGACCAACATGGCCACACAGTAGTGATATCAAACTTAGGCATTATTAGAGAGGAAAATATCCTCAGAGCAATGAGGAGAGCTGAAGGTGATATTACACCGTCGTCTCTGCTCATTTGTTGGGGGCAGCATTAATCTCCTCGGTCTCTTCCAGCAATATTAGAAAACATTAGCTAGATTAACATTAACAGCTTAATAGTGTATCATTACTGGTCCTACAGCACCATCTAGTGGTGTGATCTTGCTGGTTACTTAAGGATAGATTATATTCTAGAGAGAGGATTATCCTGGGGTATGGATTATGTGGGGATAGGGAGATAAGAAGAACATAGGTATGTATAAAGGAGGGATACTTTATGAGGACATACATACATTTCGCAGAATGTGGGTGACTCAATATCGATTGTAGTTATGCATATAGCCTTTCATATACATTAAAGAGACTCTTAGGGTTTATCATGAACCTATATATATCACAAGGATCAGAACCGATTTTCTTCCTCAAGTCCACCTCAATTGAGGCTGCTTCATACATTTTGGTCTGCTGTCGAGAATGCTAGCTAGTTGTAGGCCAGGCATTAAACCCCAATGCATTAAGAGTTCTAGTGTAGGTAGTAAGGAGAAGTAAAGCTTGGGCTTGTGTGGATATAGGAGTCTATGGGGGTTTCATAATTGCTAGAAGTCTATGAATATTCTGATCCTTACATAATGTGTTGCAAAGTCTATGTTCTTTTTGAGAAGGCAAAAAGGTTCTATTTTGGGTAATGCGCGGGGAATACTCACAGGACCAAGCGTCTAAGTTGTACAGTTCCTTACGGGACCGGGTTCCAGTGTGGTCTGATCAGGGCGTCCCAGATCTTAGGAGATTGGCCTGTGAGTGCCTCTGTGATCGTTACATGTAGTAAATCACATATTAAGTCTCGCTGAATGCGATGGACGAAGACGGTGCCTTCTGGAGGCCCAGACTCTGGCCGGTCTCGCTGGTTGTAGAGGCAGGGATGTAGATGGGATTGGTTCCAATTGAATGCCTGCCTGCTCTAGGTGCCGGCGTCCCTCCTCCAGTGAGCGACTCGCGTAAGTTGTGCCATTGAGGGTAAAAATTAAAGAAAAGGGGAAACCCCACTTATACCTTACTGAAGCTTTTTGGAGTGAGAGTGTCACTGGACGAAGATTCCTGCGGCGCTGGATTGTTGAAGGAGCTAGGTCGGCATAGAGCTGGACCCCTTCCGGAGCTCCTGGGATAGCCGTGAGATTTCGGGCGGCATCGAGGATGTGGTCCCGGACCTCCTCGTACTGTAGCTTTAGGATCACATCTCTAGGTAAGTCCGTATTGCGAGCTCTAGCCAGGGCGCGGTGGATCCGTACTATTCGGAATTGGGCCTGGTCCACTTGCGGTAGAAGTGCGCTGAATATGTTTAAGGCCGCAGGTTTCAGATCTGTCACGCTTTCCGGTAGGCCTCTAATGCGAATGTTGGCCCTTCTGCTGCGGTTTTCCACATCTTCAAGTTTAAGTTCCAGCATCTCTATCTTCTCTGCCTGCTGGTCAATTTGCAGCTTGTCTGCCTCTTGGGCATCCGCCATGTCATCTACTTGCTTCTCCACCTCATCCACCCGATGTCCCAGATCTTTGATCTGGTCTGTGATATTCTTGACTGCCTCCTTCAGCTCTAGTCTGAACACGCGCTGGATGTGTGTAATAAGGTCCTCGTGTTGAGGAGGAAGTTGGAGGTCGCATCCAGGTCGGGATTGAAGTCTGGTGAGGAGGGGGTCTGTCTGTCCGGGGTTGATGAAGCGCTCCGGGCAGCTTGGTTGTTCGCGTCCGCCATCTTGGAGTTGTTAGGGCGGTGTCCGAACTGTGGCGGAGTTTTGGATGCCGGTGCGGGAGTGGATGTTTTGTGTCCTTCCTTCTCCCTTCCCTTTCCTGTCATGTCGGGGGAACTGGATTCCGTTGTTAGGAGGCCGTAGGAGTGCTAAGGGTCTCTGATTTTTTGCTGGAAGACAGCCGAGGTACGGAGCGGTAAGGATTTACATCCGTCCTCACCAGCGCCGCGCATGCGCGCCGCGTAAGGTTACTTTGAGACAACTGAAGTCACTTCTGGGCAAGCTCAACTTTGCATTTAGGGTGTTGCCCATGGGGAGAATTTTTTTGCGGCACCTATTTCTGGCTACATGCGGGGTGACTGAGTCACATTTCATCTGACTGAATTGGGTACATAGGGCGGAATGGGAAGTGTGGAGAGATTTTTTTTGGGACAATACAATGGGTTGGCCTACTGGCTGGATCCTTGGCGGGACTTGGACAGTCTGGAACTGTTCACGGATGCATTGGGGTCCATGGGTTTCGGAGCCTTTTGGGGGGGGGGGGGGGGAGAGGTGGTGTGCGCAAAGGGGGCCATTGGAGTGGGCGGAGAGTGAGATTGTTCTGAATTTGGCCTTTTTTGGAAATTTTTGTGGTGTGGATAGCGGTGGAGGTTTGGGGTCCCGAGTTGTCAAATAAAGCAGTTTGATTTCCGTCTGACAATACCGCTGCGGTTTCTGCTATCAATTTCCTCACAGCTTTGTCAGTGCCGGTGATTAAGGTCCTGCAGCGATTCATGCTAGCCCATTTAAAATTTTATATTAATTTCAGAGCTGTACATATTCCAGGCGTGCACAACGAAATAGCTGACGTGTTATCTCGTTTTCAGTGGGACCGTTTCTGGAGTCTGGCACTGGAGGCCTGTCGGACCGGGGAGCTGTGTCCAGTATTCGTGTGGAGCATCCAGAAGGGGTGCTGTGGTCAAGGATTCAAAAATCGGTGGCTCCTGGGACCTGGAAGGCCTACAATAAAGTATGGGCTCAATGGTTTGGGTGGTGGCAGCATTGGGCGACTCTGCTTCTGAGAGGGATGATTTGTTTGTGTGGCTGATAAGGGGTTTAGCCAGCGGTAATGGACAAGAAGGTAGCTGTGCTTGATTTTTTGGGCGAAATTGCATGGGTGGGTCAACTTTCGACTTTACTAAAGGGTTTGTGGTGCATCAAGCCTTGAAGAGATGGGGAAAAAGGAGTATAAGTCGGTGGATAAATGATGGCTGGTCACATGGGACATTTTACAGTGTCCTTTTCGGGAATTACCCGCGGTTTGCGTATCTGATTACAAGATTGGTCTTTTTCGGAAGGCCTTTTGTTTGGCTTTTTATGCTGTGCTTTGAGTCTGTGAGCTGGTATGCGTGAGTAAAAAGGGGGAAGGGGGACTGGACAGAAAGGATACATGGGAGCAAGGGGAAGTTTTGTTTGTTAGGATCAGACGGTCGAAAACAGATCAGTGGGAAGAAGTGTGCCCCTTACGGGTGTGGTGGAGTAATATAGCTTTACGGAGTGGATCGGAAGCTAAATTGCTGGTACATGCGGACGGGTTTGTTCTATCGCGCTTTCAATTCGTGGCGGTAATGAGGATGTGTATGGGTCGTTTGGGATTGAAGAGCAAGGAGTATGCTTCCCACTCTTTTCAGATAGGGACAACCACGAAGGCGGATAGGTTAGCATAGCCCCCCACAGTCCCTTTTTCAGAGGGACAGTCCCTCTTTGGGAACCCAATCCCTCTGTCCCTCTTTCTTCCTCATTGGTCCCGCTTTCAGGACTGATGTATAGATATGTGTAAATAAATTTATTTTTCTACTGAAAATGTGTTTAATTGACTCTAAACTTTATTACCATCCTTTAACCACTTAACCACTTCCCGACCGCCGTATATACAATTGGCGGCCGGGAAGTGGACCCCGCAAGGACCGCCGTATAGACAAATGGCGGCGGTCCTTTTACGGGCATGGGCGGCGCAATCGCGTCATTCGTGACGCGATCGGCCGCCGGCGACTGGCTCCGCCCCCCTCGCGCTGTTACTAGCACCCGGATCACCGCATACAAAGTGTATAATACACTTTGTAATGTATAAAAAGTGTATTATACAGGCTGCCTCCTGCCCTGGTGGTCCCAGTGTCCGAGGGACCACCAGGGCAGGTTGCAGCCACCCTAGTCTGCACCCAAGCACACTGATTTCCCCCCCCCCTGCCCCCTGATCGCCCACAGCACCCCTCAGACCCCCCCCCCCCCTGCCCACCCCCCAGACCACTGTTTGCACCCAATCACCCTCCTAATCACCCATCAATCACTCCCTGTCACTATCTGTAAACGCTATATTTTTTTTTATGCCCTAAACTGCCCCCTGCTCCCTCCTGATCACCTCCCACCCCTCAGATTCTCTCCAGACCCCCCCCCCCCCCCCCCCGTGTACTGTATGCATCTATCCCCCTGATCACCCGTCAATCACCCCCTGTCACTGCCACCCATCAATCAGCCCCTAACCTGCCCCTTGCGGGCAATCTGATCACCCACCCACACCAATAGATCGCCCGCAGATCCGACGTCAGATCACCTCCCAAGTGCATTGTTTACATCTCTTCTCTATCCTAAACACCCACTAATTACCCATCAATCACCCATCAATTACCCCCTATCACCACCTGTCACTGTTACCCATCAGATCAGACCCTAATCTGCCCCTTGCGGGCACCCAATTACCCGCCTACACGCTCAGATTGCCCTCAGACCCCCCCTTATCAATTCGCCAGTGCAATATTTACATCTTTTCTTCCCTGTAATAACCCACTGATCACCTGTCAATCACCCATCAATCACCCCCTGTCACTGCCACCCATCAATCACCCCCTGTCACTGCCACCCATCAATCAGCCTCTAACCTGCCCCTTGCGGGCAATCTGATCACCCACCCACACCAATAGATCACCCGCAGATCCGACGTCAGATCACCTCCCAAGTGCATTGTTTACATCTCTTCTCTACCCTAAACACCCACTAATTACCCATCAATCACCCCGTCACTGCTACCCATCAGATTAGACCCCTATCTGCCCCTAGGGCACCCAATCACCCGCCCACACCCTCAGAACGCCATCAGACCCCAGCCCTGATCACCTCGCCAGTGCATTGCTTGCATCTATTCCCCCCTCTAATCACACCTTGAGACACCCATCAATCACCTCCTGTCACCCCCTAGCACACCTACCCATCAGATCAGGCCCCAATTTGCCCCGTGTGGGCTCCTGATCACTCGGCCAAACCCTCAGATCCCCCTCAGACCCCCTTCCGATCACCTCCCCAGTGCATTGATTGCATCTATTTTCCCCTCTAACCACCCCCTGAGACACCCATCAATCACCTCCTGTCACCCCCCTAGCACTCCTATACATCAGACCAGGCCCAATACAACCTGTCATCTAAAAGGCCACCATGCTTATGACCGGTTCCACAAAATTCAGCCCCTCATAGACCACCTGTCATCAAAATTTGCAGATGCTTATACCCCTGAACAGTCATTTTGAGACATTTGGTTTCCAGACTACTCACGGTTTTGGGCCCGTAAAATGCCAGGGCGGTATAGGAACCCCACAAGTGACCCCATTTTAGAAAAAATACCCCCAAATGTATTCTGTTAGGTGTATGACGAGTTCATAGAAGATTTTATTTTTTTTTCAAAAGTTAGCGGAAATTGATTTTTATTGTTTTTTTTTTCACAAAGTGTCATTTTTCACTAACTTGTGACAAAAAATAAAATCTTCTATGAACTCTCCATACACCTAACGGAATACCTTGGGGTGTCTTCTTTCTAAAATGGGGTCACTTGTGGGGTTCCTATACTGCCCTGGCATTTTAGGGGCCCTAAACCGTGAGGAGTAGTCTAGAAAACAAATGCCTCAAAATGACCTGTGAATAGGACGTTGGGCCCCTTAGCGCACCTAGGCTGCAAAAAAAAGTGTCACATGTGGTATCGCCGTACTCGGGAGAAGTAGTATAATGTGTTTTGGGGTGTATTTTTACACATACCCATGCTGAGTGGGAGAAATCTCTCTGTAAATGGACAATTGTGTGTAAAAAAAAAAAATCAAACAATTGTCATTTACAGAGATATTTCTCCCACCCAGCATGGGTATGTGTAAAAATACACCCCAAAACACATTATACTACTTCTCCTGAGTACAGCGGTACCACATGTGTGGCACTTTTTTACACCCTAAGTGCGCTAAGGGGCCCAAAGTCCAATGAGTACCTTTAGGATTTCACAGGTCATTTTGCGACATTTGGTTTCAAGACTACTCCTCACGGTTTAGGGCACCTAAAATGCCAGGACAATATAGGAACCCCACAAATTACCCCATTCTAGAAAGAAGACACCCAAAGGTATTCTGTTAGGAGTATGGTGAGTTTAAAGAAGATTTTATTTTTTGTCACAAATTAGCGGAAAATGACACTTTGTGAAAAAAAAACAATTAAAATCAATTTCCGCTAACTTGCGACAAAAAATAAAATCTTCTATGAACTCGCCGTACTCCTAACGGAATAACTTGGGGTGTCTTCTTTCTAAAATGGGGACATTAGTGGGGTTCCTATACTGCCCTGGCATTATAGGGGCCTTAAACCGTGAGGAGTAGTCTTGAAACAAAAATGACCTGTGAAATCCTAAAGGTACTCATTGGACTTTGGGCCCCTTAGCGCAGTTAGGGTGCAAAAAAGTGCCACACAAGTGGTATCGCCGTACTCAGGAGAAGTAGTATAATGTGTTTTGGGGTATATTTTTACACTTACCCATGCTGGGTGGGAGAAATATCTCTGTAAATGGACAATTGTGTGTAAAAAAAAATCAAACAATTGTCATTTACAGAGATATTTCTCCCACCCAGCATGGGTATGTGTAAAAATACACCCCAAAACAAATTATACTACTTCTCCTGAGTACGGCAATACCACATGTGTGGCACTTTTTTGCAGCCTAACTGCGCTAAGGGGCCCAAAGTCCAATGAGCACCTTTAGGCTTTACAGGGGTGCTTACAAATTATCACCCCCTCAAAATGCCAGGACAGTAAACACACCCCACAAATGACCCCATTTTGGAAAGTAGACACTTCAAGGTATTCAAAGAGGGGCATGGTGAGTCCGTGGCAGATTTCATTTTTTTTTTTTGTCGCAAGTTAGCAGAAATGGAAACTTTTTTTTTTTCTTGCCACAAACTGTCATTTTCCGCTAACTTGTGACAAAAAAATAATATATTCTATGAACTCACCATGCCTCTCAGTGAATACTTTGAGATGTCTTTCCAAAATGGGGTCATTTGGGGGGTATTTATACTATCCTGGAATTCTAGCCCCTCATGAAACATGACAGGTGGTCAGAAAAGTCAGAGATGCTTGAAAATGGGAAAATTCACTTTTTGCACCATAGTTTGTAAACGCTATAACTTTTAACCAAACCAATAAATATAGGCTAAATGGGTTTTTTTTTTATCAAAAACATGTTTGTCCACATTTTTCGTGCTGCATGTATACAGAAATTTTACTTTATTTGAAAAATGTCAGCACAGAAAGTAAAAAAAAAATCATTTTTTTGACAAAATTCATGTCTTTTTTGATGAATATAATAAAAAGTAAAAATCACAGCAATAATCAAATAGCACCAAAAGAAAGCTTTATTAGTGACAAGAAAAGGAGCCAAAATTCATTTAGGTGGTAGGTTGTATGAGCGAGCAATAAACCGTGAAAGCTGCAGTGGTCTGAATGGAAAAAAAGTGCCTGGTCCTTTAAGGGGGGGTAAAGCCCACGGTCCTCAAGTGGTTAAGGACTGCAGTCATAAAACCCCTTAAAGGACTTACGAGGCCAAATGCATTAAATAAGTGAAGTACCTGCAAGATGTCTAAATGCACGGAGGACGCCGTCCACGCCCTCCGTGCACTTCCGCCGGGTCCCCCTCCTGAAAGCGCCCCCCCGTGCCGCTTGCGACCCCACGGGCCGGGTCGGGCTCTCCTGCCACACCCAAGATGGCCGCCGGAGCTGGCCGCGGCTGCGCAGTACGCATTGCCGCGAGTGCGGCTGCGCAGCTCTAGGGCCAACCCCTCCGATCCACGCTACAGTGCGTGGTACGGAGGGGTTGGCCCTAGAGCTGGTGGTGACAGGAGGTGTCTCAGGGTGTAACTAGAGGGGGGAATAAATGCAAGCAATGCACTGGGGAGGTGAATAGGGGGGGTCTGAGGGCGATCTGAGGGTGTGGGCGGGTAATTAGGTACCCACAAGGGGCACATTAGGGTCTGCTCTGATGGGTAGCAGTGACAGGAGGTGACAGGGGGTGATTGATGGGTGATCAGTGGGTGATTAGAGGGGAGAAGTGTTGTAAATAATGCACTGGGGAGGTGATCAGGGGGGGTCTGAGGGCGATCTGAGGGTGTGGGCGGGTGTTTGGGTGCCCGCAAGGGGCAGATGATGGTCTGATCTGATGGGTATGATGGGTAGCAGTGACAGGTGGTGACAGGGCGTGATTGATGGGTGATTAGAGGGGAAAACAGATGTAAATAATGCCTTGGGGAGGTGATCAGGGGGGATCTGAGGGTGATCTGAGGGTGTGGGCGGGTGATTGGGTGCCCGCAAGGGGCAGATGAGGGTCTGATCTGATGGGTATTAAGGGTAGCAGTGACAGGTGGTGACGGGGGGTGATTAGAGGGGAGAACAGATGTAAACAATGCACTTGGGAGGTGATCTGAGGGCGGGTCTGCGGGCGATCTGAGGGTGTGAGCAGGTGATCAGGTGCCCGCAAGGGGCAGGTCAGAGTCTGATCTGATGGGTGGCAGTGACAGGGGGTGATTGATGGGTGATTGACAGGTGATCAGTGGGTGATTACAGGGGAGAATAGATGTACAGTACACAGGGGGGCGGGTCTGGGGAGGATCTGAGGGTGTGGGGGAGGTGATCAGGAGCCCCCAGGGGGCAGTTTAGGACCTAATCTAAATTTTAGTATTGACAGATAGTGACAGGGGGTGATTGATGGGTGATTAGGGGGGTGATTGAGTGCAAACAGTGGTCTGAGGGGGTGATCGGGGGGGTCTGAGGGGTGCTGTGGGCAATCAGGTGGCAGGGGGGGGGGCAGGATCAGTGTACTGCTGTGTTTAAATGCACTGCTGCAACCTCCCCTGGTGGTCCCTTGATCACTGTTACCACCAGGGCAGGAGGCAGCCTGTATAATACGCTTTGTAAACATTACAAAGCTTATTATACACTTTGAACGAGGCAGATCGGGGGTTAACAACCGGCCGGCGCTAATTGGCCGGCGGGTTGATGTCGCGGGTGGGCGGAGCCTAACAGCAGCGGATTCGCGCGCTTCACTGAGTGCGATCCCCGGCTATTCAGTCCCCCAGGAGTCACCACCGATCAGCGTTAGGTGGTCCTGGAGGTGCCACTTTGCCGACGCCCATAGGTAGTGGACGGTCGGCAAGTGGTTAAATTAGTCTATTTTTTATTTTTAATTATTAACATGAAGGAAAACTGATAATGAAAGGGACCAGTGTGGTTTGATAAAACTACAGCTTTGGCTTTTAAATTCTTTGTGGTATGCATGATGAGGGGTGTGGTGAGGGTGTGGTTAGAGGTGTGACAGAGGTGTGTCTTAAAGTGTCCCTTTTTCTTACCTCACAAAGTTGGGAGGTGTGGGTTATGGTTATCTGCTGAAGTGGTAAAGAAGATTGGGAGGTGGCAATCCGGTAGGCACTGCACATATCGGCGGCTGGAGCGGGTGGAACAGACTAGGTAGGAGGGACCCACGGGGGAAGTATGGTCGGCTTGCAGGGGGTTGTGTATGTTTTGGTGTGGGGGTCGTTTTTTAGTATGCTAGTTTATTTTATTTTATTCACAGGTCAAGGACATTGCGTGGTGTGGATTTTGGGACACTCCTATGTTTATTGCGTGACTAAGAGAGCTGAGCTAAGGAAGAGTGGCCTGCAGATGGGTTTAAAAGCGGAGGATATTAGGGTGTTTTGGCACAGGACTTGAGGTTTGGTTTTGGGGAGGTTGTGCTGCGTTTTTGAGAGTTGCTGTGGGTAAGTTTCTGCTAGGTCGAGGGGATTTGGTGGTTCGACATGTTAGCCTGGAGGGGAAGATGTTTTTTTTAGGAGAGATGGCGTTCATTTGAATGGGGCGTGGGGCTTGATATGTTTAATTTGCTTTTGAGCATATTGAGTTGGCTTTTGAGTTGTGGGGGGGCGCGCCTCCAATGAGGAGTCACTGGAGGCTTGGGATGGCGGCGGTCCCCTTCTGCTAGGAGAAGTAACAAGTAGAGGGACTGAAAGGTTAGAGTGATAAACTGGGGTTATGATCAGGAAATTGGACGAGATTCAGCGTTTAAAGTATTGTGTAATTAAGATTTCAAAGGAGGAGCACTGCATTTAAGCCCATGGAGCTCTTGGACCAGGTAACACGACTGGGAGTCTGGTTTCATGCTCGGTGAGATGGTCTTAATTTTGGGGGGCTCCTCAGTCGTCCACCTAACAGCAGAGGTGGATGAAGTTGGGATTCTTCTTCTTCAAGCACTTTCTGTTGAATGCACTGTTATTGGCTTGGTTACTCGATTTGAGGTTAATGCTATGTTCAATGTAAAATGTTGTTTGATTTAATTTGGTGTTCAGCTGTGGCCAATTATTAAAGTATCTATCCAACCAACATATTGGAGTTTGTAGTGTTCTTTATGACACAGGTGAGTTTGTGTTTTAAATTACACAAACAAATCAGCATAAGTTACATAGTTATTTGGGTTGAAAAAAGACATACGATTATCGAGTTCAACCAGGGAATAAAGTACAACACCAGCCTGCTCCCTCACATATCCCTGTTGATCCAGAGAAAGGCGAAAAAACCCTTACAAGGCATGGTCCAATTAGCCCCAAAAGGGAAAAAATTCCTTCCTGACTCCAGGTGGCAATCAGATAAAATCCCTGGATCAACATCATTAGGCATTACCTAGTAATTGTAGCCATGGATGTCTTTCAACGCAAGGAAAGCATCTAAGCCCCCTTTAAATGCAGGTATAGAATTTTCTATAAGGCCTCTTTCACAGTGTGACGTTGCATTTGATGCGATGTTAAAGTCACACAACGTGCCCCTAACGCAGTGAATGAAGGTTATAAAATTGGACGTTATTTTGCATAGCGTTGTGTCTCTTGGTGCGCCGTTTTCGTCGCATACTCATGGAACGTAAACAGCGCATGCGTTAAAATTTAAAAAAAAAACCTTACTGATCATGTGCAACACACAACGCAGCAAATGTATTGCTAAACGCACAGCATGCAGCACTTTCTAAATATTGCTACACGTTACACACAACGCAACTTGTACACTGTGAATGTCTCACAGACTTTGTATTGCTGTGCGTTAGTCTGCGTTGGAATATTTTCTAACGTGCGACTTTAAAGTCGCATTGTGAAAGAGGCCTAACTACTTCCTGTGGCAATGCATTCTATATCTTAATCACTGACTGTGAAGAACCCTTTCCTAAATAAATGGCTAAAATGTTTTTCCTCCAATGCGCAGATCATGTCCTCTAGTCCTTTGAGAAGGCCTAGGAACAAAAAGCTCATCCGCCAAGCTTTTATATTGCCCTCTGATTTATTTATACATGTTAATTAGATCCCATCTAAGGGTCTTTTCTCTAGACTAAATAAACCCAGTTTATCTAACCTTTCTTGGTAAGTGAGACCTTCCATCCCTAGTATTAATGTTGTTGCTCGTCTCTGCACCTGCTCCAAAACTGCAGTATCTTTCCTGTAATGTGGTGCCCAGAACTGAATTAAATATTACAGATGTGGCCTTACTAGAGAGCTATACAGGGGCAATATTATGCTAGCATCTCAAGTTTTTATTTCCCTTTTAATGCATCCCAAAATTATATTAGCTTTAGCTGCATCGGCTTGGCATTGAATACGATTATTTAATTTGTTGTCGATGAGTACTCCTAAGTCCTTCTCCAAGTTTGATGTCCCCAACTGTATCCCATTTATTTTGTATGGTGCTAGACAACTGGTATGACCAAAATGCATGACTTTACATTTTTCAACATTGAATTTCATCTGCCATTTATGTGCCCATATAGCCATCCTATTGCAATATGTCACTATCTTCCTGAGAGTTGATGATCCTGCAAAATTTTGTATCTGCAAAAATAGCAACATTGCTTTCTACTGCATCTACTAGATCATTAATAAATAAATTGAAAAGCACTGGACCCAGTACTGACCCCTGTGGGACCCCACTGCTAACAGTCACTCATTTTGAGTATGATCCATTGACCACAACTCTTTGTTTGTTTTTTGTCCATTGGCCAGTTCTCTATCCATGCACACAGACTCTTCCCCAGTCCTTGCATCCTCAACTTTTGCACCAGACTTTTGTGGGGTACACTGTCAAAGGCCTTAGCAAAGTCCAAGTATATCACATCTACAGCATTCCCAATATCCACATTAGCGTTCACTATCTCATAAAAGCTGAGCATGTTAGTCAAACAGGACCTGTCTTTAGTAAATACACACCTAGCATACACAAACTGTCTACCACTGGAGGATGTTGGTTTCCTGTAACAGCTTGCATGCAGCTTGTTAAGTACTCGTCCCTCCCACTGCGGAGAAGTCATCCTCATATGGGAGGGGACCTAACACTAACTAAATCCTAACCTATGCATATGCATAGCCTGGATGCACTATCAAGTAAAATCGAAAATTGAGCAAAAGGTGGATCAGCGCATCACCAGGCCGCTTCCGAATGGCCTACAATCAGAGGTGCGCTGAGCCCCCCCAGAAACTGCAAACGTACCTTGAACCCAAACAGAAGCTCTGCATATACACCAAAAGCAAGGCTGCTAAGTGGGAGCAGCTGACCAAAAATGAGTTAAATTAGTATATGGCAAAGAAAGAAATGAACAGCGCTACTTAAAAACAGATAAGTGCCTACCTGCAAGTGCAAGCCCCACTTGTGGTATAAAATACACACCTAGCATACACATAACCTGACTACCACTGGAGGATGTTGGTTTCCTGTAACAGCTTGCATGCAACTTGTTAAGTACTCGTCCCTCCCACTGCGGAGAAGTCATCCTCATGTTGCAGTTTCTGGGGGGGGCTCAGCGCACCTCTGATTGTAGGCCATTCGGAACCGGCCTGGTGATGCGCTGATCCACCTTTTGCGCAATTTTCAATTTTACTTGGTAGCGCACCCAGGCTATGCATAGGTTAGGATTTAGTTAGGGTTAGGTCCCCTCCCATATGAGGATGACTTCTCCGCAGTGGGAGGGACGAGTACTTAAAGAGACTCTGAAGCGAGAATAAATCTCGCTTCAGAGCTCATAGTTACACGTGCCCCTGCTAAACCGCCGCAATAGCGCCGCTAAACGGGAGTCCCTTGACCCCCAAACCCCCCACTGCGACACTTGGTCGCAGACTTGGTCGCTCCTGGAGGCAGGGCTAACGGCTGCAGCCCTGCCTCCAGTCGCGTCTATCAGCGGCGCATCGCCGCCTCTTCCCCCACCCCTCTCAGTGAAGGAAGACTGAGAGGGGCGGGGGAGAGGCAGAGATACGCGCTGACAGACGCGCGTGGGGCAGGGCTGCGGCGGTTAGCCCTGCCCCAACCAGGAAGCGCTCCCCTGCATTACGGAGGGGATTTGGGGGATCAGGGACCCCCGTTAAGCCGCGGGATAGCGGCGGTTTAGCAGGGGCACACGTTCCCCTGCTATCTATGAGGCCTGAAGCGAGATTTATTCTCGCTTCAGACTCTCTTTAACAGGTTGCATGCAAGCTGTTACAGGAAACCAACATCCTTCAGTGGTAGACAGGTTATGTGTATGCTAAGTGTGTATTTTATCCCACAAGTGGGGCTTGCACTCTTTCGGGTAGGCACTTATCTGTTTTTAAGTAGCGCTGTTCATTTCTTTGCCATGTAGTAATTTAATTCATTTTTGGTCAGCTGCTCCCACTTAGCAGCCTTGCTTTTGGTGTATATACAGAGCTTCTGTTTGGGTTCAAGGTGCGTTTGCAGTTTCTGGGGGGGCTCAGCGCACCTCCGATTGTAGGCCATTCGAAAGCGGCCTGGTGATGCGCTGATCCACCTTTTGCACTGTCTTTAGTAAACCCATGTTGATGCCGAGAAATAAGATTATTTTCTACTATGAAGTCATGTATAGTATCTCTTAGTAACCCCTCAAATAGTTTGCATACAACTGATGTTAAGCTTACTGGTCTATAACTTCCTGGATAAATAATGGGAAACCGTGGGCTGTACGCCAATCTACTGGGACTCTGCCAGTTGAAAGAGAGTCACAAAAGAGAAGATAAAGGGGTTTATCTAAAACTGAACTTAATTCCCTTAGGATGCATGCAATCTGGGCCAGGTGCCTTGTCCATTTGTAATTTATTTAGTGTTGCCTTCACTTCTTCCTGCGTTAAGGCTGCTTACACACCAAGACACGTTAGTGCGCCTGTAACGCTCCCCCAACGCACAGCAATGTAACACAAGTGGGCTGTTCACACAGCCCACGTTGCGTTACATGTAACGCTGCACGTTCTGTGCAAAATGCAGCATGCTACAGCGTTGGAGCGGCTATAGCCGCGTTAGACTTTTTGCACATGCGCAGTGGGGGGCGGAGAGGAGGCGGGGAGAGCCAGCTACAGTAGCCGCGCACATGGCTACTTAATATTCACTGCACTGGCGGGCGCTGATTGGCCGGCGGGACCACGTGATGCGGAGTGTCTCGCTCCGCATCACGTGGTCCCGCTGGCCATTCAGCGCCACTCTGGGAGACATTATAGGACTCGAGCCGCCTAACGCGGCTCACTCTACCGTCGGCTCTTGCAGCACCATATGTTGTGTTAGGTGCACGTTATGCGACCTTAACGTGCCACCTAATGCAACGTCTTGGTGTGCAAGAAGCCTAAGTATTCAATATTACATTTGGAAGATTGAGACTCTTCTGCATCTGTAATGTGCAACAGTAATGTTTCCCTTGTGAAGACAGAAGCAAAGAAAGCATTTAATAACTCTGCCTTACCTTGATCATCCACCATTGAGTTCCCACTCTCATCCTTTAGGAGTCCAATACAGTCAACCGTTCTTTTTTTAAAGTTGATGTACTTGTAAAACTTCTTTACGTTAGATTTGATATCCCTAGATATTTGATATTCAGCTTCAATCTTTGTCAGCCTAATTTCTTTTATACAACTTTTATTGCACTCCTTACAATTGCTTAATGCAGCCTTGGTCCCCTCCTGTTTTAAGACCTTATAGACATTGTTTTTCCACTTCATTTTATCTCTAACCTTTCTCTTCATCCATAGAGGCCTTTTTTTATTCCTCAATGTTTTGTTTCCATGTGGCAGATACAAAATCTTATAAGCCAATATTTCAGAGCTAAGCTATATCAGACAATAGGGTTAAATCATAAACTAGTTCTGCTTCAGCAGTGCACCATAAACAACAATTAGCAGCCACTATGCACACTAGGCTCCCTCCTTGCAGCATAGCGTGCCTTAGTTACACGCGTTGCTTCCATAGCAATGTGCGCTCCTTTAAATAGTGGCTGCTGCGAAATATCGCGGCCGTGATACTTCACTAGCGTGGCCGCTACTATGTTAATTAACGTAGTTACTATAGTAACTATGTTAATTAACAGAGGTGTTTGCGCTAGTGAAGTATCACAGTCGCCATACTTCACAGCAGCGCACGTTGCTATGGAAGCAACGCTTGTAACTAAGTAAGGCACGCTATGCTGCAAGGAGGGAGCGTAGTGTGCATAGTGGCGGCGAATTGTTTTTCAACCACTTGCCGACTGCTCCACGCCTATTGGCATGAGCAGTGTGGCAGCCCCAGGACCACTCCACGGCGATTGGCGTGAATGGCTTGAGCGGCTCTAGCTGGGGATCACGCGCGCATCCCCGGCAGTTTACGCCTTCCCCCCTTTGTCTTCTGCCCGCCGGCCAATTAGCAGTGCCAACGGGCGGCGATCTTTTGAATGAGCCAATAGTAATGTATAATACGTTGTTTTGCAAACAACGTGTATTATACAGGTGGCCTCCTCCTCTGGTGGTCACAGTGTGCCCAGATCGACCAACAAAGAGGACAGCAGCCTTGCACGTAAGATCACACACACTTCCTAGAACATTGCCCCCCCGATTGCCCACTATCACCCCTCACTGACCCCTGACAGGCGGCTGAGGTCTGATCGACATCTGGTCGCCTGTAATCAGGTCTGATTGGCATCTGGTTGAGGTCTGAGTGACATCTGATCGCCTGTGCACTGTTGATTGACAACTGATCGCCTGTTTTCACTGTGATTGGCATCTGATTGTCTCTGACTGCCCAGTTATTGACTGTGGTTTACATTGTTTGGCACCTGACAGCTGCAGTGTGATTGACATTTGATCGCCTGTAATCAGCTCTGATTGGCATCTGCTTGAGGTCTGATTTACATCTGACCGCCTGTTATTTCACTCTGATTGGCATCTGATTGCCCGCTGATCACCAATTCCTGTTTACATTGTTTGGCATCTGACAGCTGCAGTGATTGACATCTGATCGTCTGCAATCAGCTCTGATTGGCATCGGATTGACATCTGATTGTCTGTGCACTGTTGATCGACATCTGATCGCCTGTTTTCACTCTGATTGGCATCTGATTGACATCTGTCTGTTTCTGATTGCATTTGATTGCCTCCAATTGCATTTGATTGTTTGATTGCTATCTGATTGCCTCCGATTGTATCTGAATGCCTGTGATTGCCCTCTGATCACCCCCCTGTCACTATCTTAGTGATCTAAAAACAGTAATCAGAGAAAACTGTCACTGTTTTAGTATCACTAGTGTTAACAGTTAGGCCAGAGAGTTAGCTAGGCCCCTTTGTTAGCTATTTAGCAACAGTTAGCGCCCAGTCCACTACACCGCAGTCACTAATTAGCGTCATCACTGTCGCTAATCAGCATTGGTACTATATATTATGTGTAAGTGATCAGTACTGATCGCAGTTAGATCTACTGTATATCAGTACATTAGGGTCACTTTAGTGTAGCCTCCACTAAAAACACAGTGTTTGCCCGATCAGGGCTGATAGTTTGCCTGCACGTGCGTTCAGCCCACCCCACCGCAGTGACAGAAATTTTTTCTGATCACTGCAAAAACCCAACACAATAGCTGTGGCGCTCTAAAGATCAGTTTTGATATTTTTTTTTTATCAAAACTGAGCGATCGCAGCTTTTTGACTTCACAAGTACCCCCGTTTGCTAGGCAGGTGCTCTTTTTCCTGGGTAGTCTCAGAGGAATACCCCCCTAAATTTAGTAGCCCAAAATGGCAAGAAAGGGGTATTCCCTGAAAGAGGCCTACAGGATTCTGGCCGAGTCGGGTGAAAAAGTTTGGGATGGGGGCGTGGCTTGGCGCTCGGACGAGATGGCTGCATGAGAGTGAAGCTCCTCCACTGAACCCCTCTATATGGCCTAACCCAAGCACCTCGCACGATGCAGAAAAGCCAAAACAAGTCCGCAGGAACCTCCAAACAACCCGGCGACCAAGGAACACTCCCTAATCGCCAGATTCCCAGCATCTTCAAGCCTCAGAAATCGGGGCCTACTGCAACGGCGGCATCCAACATGGCGCCGCTCCTGCTGATACTTCAGATCAGAGCTGCGCAACACAGCAAGGAGCGACTCCGGCAGGAGGAATAGTGGTCGACATGCTCAAAGATATACCCACTACCTCAATTATGCAAGACATAGCGGCGGACATCAAAAGAACATTTACCGCCGCCATTTCGGATCTGAGGGAGGAGGTGACAAGCATCGCATCCAGGGTAAGCACACTGGAGCAACGCGAAGTAGACCTCACCAAACAAGTTGGAACACTCCAAACCTCCTCTGACAAGCAAGATCTCCGCATGATGGAGTTTAACAGAAAGCTTGAAGATCTCGACAACAGAGGCCGGAGACATAACATTAGGGTGAGAGGCCTCCCTGAAACCGTTATATCAGAACAAGTAAGATCAGCTTTATTATCTATCTTTAATAACCTCCTTGGTAGAGACTCAGACTCTCCCATTACTATGGACCGCGCTCATCGCGCACTGAGACTTAGAAGATTCGATGATGAACCACCTAGAGATGTAATTTGCTGTATCACAGACTTCAGCTTGAAAGAAGAAACTATGCAAAAAGCACGCGGTCAAGACGCAATCCTTTTTAACGAATCTGAGATAAAGCTCTTCCAGGACCTGCCTCCAATAACTTTACAAAACAGGCGCACACTCAAACCTCTCTTAGAGGAACTTAGACGCCGTAGCATCGTTTACAGATGGCGGCTTCCTTTTTGCCTCTCAGCCACAAAAAATGGTAAGACGGCTAACCTACGTCTACCGGCCGACCTGACTGATTTCTGCCAAATCCTACAACTACCCGCCATGAAAATCCCCGACTGGTACACAGATGCGGATCCGCCTCCTCCTCCGGATCGTCGTAGGTCAAGACAGCAATCGTCCTCTGACTCCGACGACGAACAAACACACTCAAATCATACGGGTCAACAAGAAAACCCCCCAAAATACCAAAGATCGCAGTTCTCCGAGCCGGAAAAAAGAAACCTACGCTCTACAGCTCGAGCAAATGTCCCCGATAAGACACCTCCTCAGAACCAACAAGAAGATGAGGACTCTTGAGGATGTGGTAACTTTGATATTTCCCTGTCCTAGCACATAAATGTGCGATACGCTTAAGTTACTCCTGCAACACCCACTTCTGTGTCTGATATTAGCATCTTCTTGCTTCAGCATACTGTGACTTTACCTTTAAGTTTCATCAAACCACGTTAAAACTCTTTTAGAAGTATCTGTTTTACACTTCAGTGGATCAATACTCTTTTCTCCCATAACAGTAACAGATCTAGCCAATACCACTTAGTAAAAGAAATAACAGTATGCACTAACCAAAGTTTTCCCTTTTTCAGAAGGACTAATCGATATCTGACACTTGATACTTAATGTTTATGCCAAATACTTATTCCTTCGTTGCACTGTTAAAAGCCCTCCTAGCCTGGAATGGTTTCTGTTTAACTTTCATGAGATAGCACGTTAATGTGCAACACACTCAAGTTACTCCTGTAATACCCACCTCAGTGTTCAATATCAGCACCTTTTTGCTTCAGCATACTGTGACTCTACCTTTAAATTCCATCAAACCACGCATACATTTCTTAGTAGTATCTGTCCTACACTTTAGGGGATTGATATTCTTTTCCCCCATATTAGAAATAGACCCAACCAATCCCACCTAGTAAAAGAAATAACAGTATGCACTAACCAAAATCTCCTCTGATATTTGATACTTGATGTTTATGCCAATCGCTCTTTCCTTTACTGCACTGTTAAAGACCTTCCAGGCCTGGAGTGGTTTCTGTTTAACTTTTATGGGATAGTGATTAAGGGTTAAGGTTGAAATTAACCCGTAAAATACCCTCTCCCTAACTGACAAGGTTCCATACACTGTTCTAAAAATTTCTGCATAATACGCTATAAGCCGTGGGGTTGAGTGGTCGACAGGTACTCTCTCCTCCTGATCGATCGTCCCAGACCTCTACCCCAATCAGCGAGTGAGCCTTTGACTCCCTCACTGAACCTCACCGGACTTAGTGCTCAGTCAGAAACACATCCATAACTGACTGATCCGAATGTGTTTTAGATCCCAGTTTTTCTTTTATACCTGGCTGGTGAGCTCTCTCCTTGTAGAACTTTCTTACTGTCCCACCTCCAAAATGCCCCCCCCCCCCCTCACCCAACCACAAAAAAGCCAGGTACCATGGAGAATATGCCCCTTTAACGTTAATGGCCTTAACACCCACACACTCTCTGCTTTTCTCCGAACTACACAAGGAGAACAGATCGCTAGCTCTCCTACAAGAGACACACTTAAGAGCAGACTCCATCCCCAAAATGTCCTCTAAGTATTACACTACCCACTTTTATGCAGCGTCAATCTCCAAATCTAAGGGTGTCTCTGTCCTTGTTCACAAAAATTGCTCTTTTGTTAAGCACGACATGAAAATCGATCCGGAAGGTCGATACATCTTCATAAAGGGCACTGTTGAATCAAGAGATGTCACTGTTGCCAATGTTTACGCCCCCAATACGGGACAAATAAGCTATTTACTAAAAATTCTTAACTCCCTACAATCCTTTGCTAAAGGAATGATTCTTTTTGGAGGTGATCTAAACGTCTCGCTCTTGCCACTGATGGACACATCAACAGGGCATTCAATCCTTCCCTATAAAGCGTTACGTGCTCTCAAAATAAAGCTCACAGAATTGTCACTGATTGACACATGGCGTCTTCTCCACCCTAAAGGACGCGACTATACATGCTTCTCTAACCCCAATCAAAGATACTCCAGATTAGATTACCTCTTTCTAACGCAGTCTGACCTTGAAATAGTACATGATGCCTCCATAGGCAATATTGACATCTCGGATCACGCCCCTATCTTTTTAACCCTAAAGATCTCAACACCTAGACAGGGACAGTTCCGCTGGAGATTAAACCCTCAACTTCTAACTGATGATGAAACACGTGACTATCACCAAGTCACTTACCAACTATTTTAAGGATAACTCCAATACTGAAGTCTCTTCCTTGACAATATGGGAGGCACACAAGGCTGTCATCAGAGGTGAACTTATTAGAATAGGAGCCAGAAAGAAAAGAGAAAAAAAGACACGATACCTGCAGCTAATCACCAAAATTCATAATGTAGAACACCAACACAAACAGACTCTACTAAAATCTACGTTGAATGAATTAACTCACCTCAGAGAGGAACTTCTAAACTTACTCCATAGTGAGGGCAGGAGGAAATTCATGTTACAGTCCAAGCTATTCTATGAATATGCTAACAAAACAGGCCCCCTACTAGCCAGACTCCTCCGGAAAAAACAAGCCTCCCGTCAAATACAAAAAATTAAAGACACCACTGGTAAACTACACTACTCATTCTCAGATATAGCTAAGACATTCTGCACCTACTATTCACAACTATATAACCTCAACCCCAACCATACCACTGCAGAAGGACGGGATATTGAAATAGCCAAATTTTTATCAAACTATGGCCTCTCCCCCATTGATCCAGAGATAGCTAAGGAGCTGGACAAGGATATCACACACCTAGAATTTCTTGCTGCAGTAAAATCCCAAAAATCAGGCAAAAGCCCTGGCCCTGACGGCTTAACCTCGCAATATTATAAAACCTACTCCTCTCTTCTGGCTCCTGCCTTTATAAAAGCCTTCAATAAATTATCTCCTGGAACTGTCCCTTCTAGCCAATTTCTAGAAGCCCACATCACAATTATTCCTAAAACTGGCAAGGACCCCACCCTCTGTCAAAGCTACCGGCCAATATCCTTGCTGAACTTAGACGCAAAAATATTGGCAAGGATATTGGCTGTACGCCTGCAAGAAACTGTACAAGAGAAAGTAGGGACTGATCAAGTGGGATTTGTTTTGGGAAGGGAAGCACGAGACAACACGTACAAAGCAGTTGGGGTGCATGCATGGCTTTCTCGGCATTCCGTGGAGGGCATGTTTCTCTCCACGGATGCCGAGAAGGCATTTGATAGAGTCGCATGGGACTATATGTTCACGGTCCTGTCAAACCTGGGACTGGGTCCCTCCATGATGACCTGGCTTCATTTATGTACTCCAACCCAAACGCCAGAGTTCTAGCCAATGGATTCCTTTCAGAGCCTTTCCAGTTAAAAAATGGAACACGGCAAGGCTGCCCACTATCACCCTTGCTATACATACTGACTCTGGAACCCTTCCTGAACATGGTCAGAGCAAATAACATTAAAGGTGTCACAATAAATGACAAAGAATATAAGATTGCAGCATTCACTGATGATCTATTATTCTTTATAACTGACCCCATAACATCAACTCGCAACCTTATGGTGGCCTTTAACACCTTTGGCCATATTTCAAACCTGAAAATCAACTATTCCAAATCGTGCGCTCTAAACCTAACCTTAAATCCTCACACCTTAAACAAATGTAAAGACCTATTCCCCTTTAGATGGGAACCAGAGTCACTAACCTATTTGGGTATAAAACTTCCAAATAAACTGGAAAATCTCTACAACTTAAACTTCGCACCATTGGCTCAGAACCTTTCTAAACTGTTTGAAGACTGGAATGGTCTGACCTCTCTGTCCTGGTTTGGGAGGGTAGCAGCAGCTAAGATGACAGCCCTACCTAAATTTCTCTACATCAGTCAGGCATTACCCATACAACTACCCCCCTCATTCTTCAAAGAGATCCACAAACAACTCCATCAATTTATTTGGGCCAAGAGAAAATCACGTTTGGCAGTGAACACCTTAAGACGCTTAAAACCAGACGGAGGCATTGGCCTCCCCAATTTTAAAACCTACCACTTGGCCGCTCAAATCTCTAAAATTATAGATTGGTCTGCACATGCAGAGACGAAAGACTGGGTGAAACTTGAACAAACTTTCGTAGGTCCAGATCTGAAAACTCTCCCATGGAACCCTGGCTTAACACCACAAACTAAAGAGATCCACCATCCCCTCATCAAGGCAACAATTAAAGCATTTAATGTCTCCTGTAAATACTACGCCCTATCTAACTCGCCAGGCCCAATGACTCCAATACTAAACAATCCCAACTTCCCACCAGGGCTAGATAAAAACTAGTTAAGGGGATGGATCCCCTCACCCCCCCCCCCCCCACACACACACACACACACGCCTGAGTGACTTTGTGTGCCAAACGCAAGTAATGGACCACGAATTACTTAAACCTCTAACTTCTCCCACCCCAATCACCGCCTGGAAATACAGGCAACTTTCACACTTTCTCAGATCCAGCGACATTGCCCCCGCCCTCAAAAAAACATACACCCCTTTTGACCAAAAGTGCAATTCACCAGGCCCACACCGCCATACAGTGTCATGGCTATACAATCTTCTTAGCCCTGTAGACACCTCAAAACTTCTCTCTTTCCAAAGAGAATGGCACCAAATGTTGGGTAAAGAATTTACTGATGATCAATGGGAACAACTTTTCCTCAAAGCACATAAAACCACTTTAAACACTTATGCACAAGAACAAAATTATAAATTCCTCACATCTTGGTACCGTACCCCAGCTAAACTGCAGAAAATATTCCCTTCTTCTCCCAATCTCTGTTGGAGATGCCAGCAAAATAATGCAGACTTAAAACACATAGCATGGGAATGCCCCAAAATTCGCCCCTTTTGGAGGAAAATTCATGAACTTATAAACACAATATCAGGCGAATCACTTCCATTTTCACCTTTCCTACTTCATGCCTCCTCAGATCATCTGAAAGCCTATAAAAAAACCTCTGTCCTATTTTAATAGCCCAAGATAAAGCCGACAAAATCACACTCCTCTGGGCAACTTGGTACGATTTCCAAGATACAGACGCTTACAAATTAATCAAACAACTCGCCTGACAACCCAAACTCTCAGGATGATAATAATGACTGCCAACAGTGAAATGACACATGATATATTGAAGAATCTGACTCCTTTTCAGACATAGGTCTCACCCCCCTAATTTAATCTATAAGGTGACACAGACGATCTTATCCCATCACCCTATTTGGGAAACATACAATACTAGCCAGGTACCAACATTGTTACTCCTCGACCACACTGGGACACATCCACCCACAGCCAATCCTAATCTAAAATGATGGTAAATATCCACACTCTCACTCTTGCCTCCTTAAAAGCTACCAGCTGATCCTAACACTCCAAACTTTAACCTCTCAATATTGAACTTCTGTAACTCATGAGTGCCTTGAATAACATTACCGTCAACCTCCTTTATCAATAACTATATAATTAAGCTGCCTTACGCTTGTTTAAATGTTTTAATGTTGAATGCTATTGTACAGCCACTTGAAACCTTTAATAAAACTTATTGAAACAGAAAAAGTTTGGGATGTCTCACCCGACTAATCATCCGGGTCAGAATACAAACCTGTAGACAGCAGTGGCTCTCTGTCCTATAGTTCTGATGACGAGGTTGAGGTCCCTGCTAGCGCCAGACGTACCCGACCCTATGTCAGTGGACCGCAGGTGGCGCAGGATTAGCCTCAAGGGCAGCAGAATGGTGCTGATCCAGGTGTTTATGGTGAGGCATACATCAGCAGCGCAGCACCTCCTGGACTTAGCACCAGTACTGCCATATACCCTGGTGAAGTGGCGAGCAATAGCATGGCAGTTGAAACTGGTTCGGTGGCACGTGCAGTAAGACCCCGGTCGCAGCCACCAGAAACACAGGCCGTAGAACCCCTACACTACCAGGAGGTGCTGGCAAATCCCGATTGGCAACTCCCTGGTTCCGCCGCACCCATAGTGCCCCCTTTCGCGGCCCAGGATCGGCCCTAGACTTTTTTCATCTGTTCTTCATTGAGGATCTCTACGACTTAGTCGTGGCAGAGACCAACCGTTATGCCACACAGCTTTTAACCGCCAATCCGGATTGCTATCATGCACAGCCTTACCGGTGGAAACCAGTCACAGTTTTCGCATTTAAAATCTTTTTGGGCCTACTCCTCAACATGGGTTTAACGGAAAAAAAATGTATTGCGGTCCTATTGGTCTACGCACCCAATACATCACATGCCCATGTACTCTGCTGCCATGTTCAGGTTACGTTTTGAGATGATCCTTTGCTTCCTGCACTTCAGTGACAAAACAACCTGTCATCCAAGAGGACCCTGCTTATGACTGGCTCCTCAAAATTCGGGCCCTCATAGACCACTTTCATCACAGTTTGCAGATGCTTACACTCCTGAACAGAACATCTGCGTAGACAATGGAAAAAGCAACTAGTTTGTTTTAGGCACTTGTCCCTAATGTGGCAATTAATGCACAATAATATACTGATCATCACAGTTATAGTTGAAAATTTTAACAATTGTTTATTAATATACGGTACTTAACCTCCCCAGCGTTCAATTTCCCTAGGATTTCTGTGCAAACAGTGATAAAATTTATTTTTAAAACTTTTTTTTTCCTGTAACTTGCCAAAATGTGTCAAGCAAGGGTCTAGTATACAGTGCAGGAGAGTATTGATGTGTATGCATGTTTATACTGTTCACAGCATGTTTTTTTGAAAAGACATTTCTGTCCATACCGCTAGGAAGGTTAAAGGACAAAGCTAATTATAAAAGGTCAGCATTCATAGATTCCCCACAACCGTACCCTCAAAAACCACCATTAAAACTAAAAACCCCTGATCATGGCCTGGGATACCCCGGACAAAAACTGCCACCCACATCCACTGATTGTTGTTTTGTGTCCTCACGCCTCTGGGCGTCCCCAGTAGGTGCTGAGGTAAAGTGATTGCACTGAACACATTCAAAAAAGTAAAGTTCATAGAAAAAAGTGAAGCACACTTGGTGTTTAACCACTTGAGGACCACAGTCTTTTCGCCCTTTAAAGGGAAGGTTCAGGGAGGGAGGTAAAAAAATAAAAATCAATATCCACTTACCTGGGGCTTCCTCCAGCCCATGGCAGGCAGGAGGTGCCCTCGCCGCCGCTCCGCAGGCTCCCGGTGGTCTCCGATGGCTGACCCGACCTGGCCAGGCTGGCTGCCAGGTCGGGCTCTTCTGCGCTCCAAGGCCTGGCACTTCTGCGTCCCACGCAGCCGCGCTGACGTCATCGGACGTCCGCCGGGCTCTACTGCGCAGGCGCAGAACTACTGCGCAGTACAGCCCGGCGGACGTCCGATGACATCAGCGCCCGTGTGGGACGCAGAAGTGCCAGGCCTTGGAGCGCAGAAGAGCCCGACCTGGCCAGGTCGGGTCGGCCACCGGGAGCCTGCGGAGCGGCGGCGAGGGCACCTCCTGCCTGCCACAGGCTGGAGGAAGCCCCAGGTAAGTGGATATTGATTTTTATTTTTTTACCTCCCTCCCTGAACCTTCCCTTTAAGGACCAGAGCCTTTTTCTCCATTCAGACCACTGCAGCTTTCACGGTTTATTGCTCGGTCATACAACCTACCACCTAAATGAATTTTACCTCCTTTTCTTGTCACTAATACAGCTTTATTTTGGGGCTATTTGATTGCTGCTGCGAGTTTTAGTTTTTATTATATTCATCAAAAAAGACATGAATTTTGTCAAAAAAAATGTTTTTTTTTTACTTTGTGCTGACATTTTTCAAATAAAGTAAAATTTCTGTATGCATTTTTGTCCAAATTTATTCTGCTACATGTCTTTGATAAAAAAAAAAAATCCATTCAGTGTATATTTATTGGTTTGGGTAAAAGTTATAGCGTTTACAAACTATGGTGCCAAAAGTGAATTTTCCCATTTTGAAGCATCTCTGACTTTTCTGACCACCTGTCATGTTTCATGAGGTGCTAAAATTCCAGGATAGTATAAATACCCCCCAAATGACCCCATTTTGGAAAGAAGACATCCCAAAGTATTCACTGAGAGGCATGGTGAGTTCATAGAAGATATTATTTTTTGTCACAAGTTAGCGGAAAATGACACTTTGTGACAAAAAAAAAAAAAAGTTTCCATTTCTTCTAACTTGCGACCAAAAACTGTCTAGTTTCCAAAATGGGGTCATTTGTGGGGTGTTTATTGTCCTGGCAATTTGGAGGGTGCCTAATTGTAAGCACCCCTGTAAAGCCTAAGGTGCTCATAGGACTTTGGGCCCCTTAGCGCACCTAGGCTGCAAAAAAAAGTGTCACACATGTGGTATCACTGTACTCAGGAGAAATAGTATGTGTTTTGGGGTGTATTTTTACACACCCATACTGGGTGGAAGAAATCTCTGTAAATTGTTTGATTTTTTTTTTTTTTTTACACACAATTGTCCATTTACAGAGATATTTCTCCCACTGAGCATGGGTATGTGTAAAAATACACCCCAAAACACATTATACTACTCCTCCTGAGTACGGCGATACCACATGTGTGGCACTTTTTTGCACCCTAACTTCGCTAAGGGGCCCAAAGTCCAATGAGTACCTTTAGGATTTCACAGGTCATTTTGTGACATTTGGTTTCAAGACTACTCCTCACGGTCAATTTTACTGATTTGCTTTCCAGACTACTCCTCACGCTTTAGGGCCCCTAAAATGCCAGGGCAGTATAGGAACCCCACTAATGACCCCATTTTAGAAAGAAGACACCCGAAGGTATTCCTTTAGGAGTATAGTGAGATCATAGAAGATTTTATTTTTTGTCACAAGTTAGTGAAAAATGACACTTTGTGAAAAAAACAATTAAAATCAATTTCCGCTAACTTTTGACAAAAAATAAAATCTATGAACTCGTCATACACTTAACAGAATACCTTGGGGTGTCTTTTCTAAAACGGGGTCACTTGTGGGGTTCCTATACTGCCCTGGGATTTTACGGGCCCAAAACCATGAGTAGTCTGGAAACCAAATGTCTTCAAATGACTGTTCAGGGGTATAAGCATCTGCAAATTTTGATGACAGGTGGTCTATGAGGGGGCAGATTTTGTGGAACCGTTCATAAGCAGGGTGGCCTTTTAGGATGACAGGTTGTATTGGGCCTGATCTGAGGGATAGGAGTGCTAGGGGGGGGTAACAGGAGGTGATTGATGGGTGTCTCAGGGAGTGGTTAGAGGGGAAAATAGATGCAATCAATGCACTGGGGAGGTGATCGGAAGGGGGTCTGAGCGGGATCTGAGGGTTTGGCCAAGTGATCAGGAGCCCACACGGGGAAAATTAGGGCCTGATCTGATGGGTAGGTGTGCTAGGGGGTGACAGGTGGTGACAGGAGGTGATTGATGGGTGTCTCAAGGTGTGATTAGAGGGGGGAATAGATGCAAGCAATGCACTGGCAAGGTGATCAGGGCTGGGGTCTGAGGGCGTTCTGAGGGTGTGGGCGGGTGATTGGGTGCCCTAGGGGCAGATAGGGGTCTAATCTGATGGGTAGCAGTGACAGGTGGTGGCAGGGGGTTATTGATGGGTGATTTATGGGTAATTAGTGGATGTTTAGAGGAGAGAACAGATGTAAACAATGCACTTGGGAGGTGATCTGACGGCGGGTCTGCAGGCGATCTGATGGTGTGGGTGGGTGATCAGGTTAGGGGCTGATTGATGGGTGGCAGTGACAGAGGGTGATTGATAGGCGATCAGTGGGTTATTACAGGGGGAGATAGATGCATACAGTAAACAGAGGGGGGAGTCTGGGGAGAATCCGAGGGGTGGGGGGGTGATCAGGAGCACCCAAGGGGCAGTTTAGGGCTTTTAAAGAAAATAGCGTTGACAGTGACAGGGAGTGATTGATGAGTAATTAGGGGGTGATTGGGTGCAAACAGTGTTCTGGGGGGTGGGTAGGGGGGGGTCTGAGGGGTGCTGTGGGCGATCAGGGGTCGGGGGGGGGGGGGGGAGATCAGTGTGCTTGGGTGCAGACTAGGGTGGCTGCAGCCTGCCCTGGTGGTCCCTCGGACACTGGGACCACCAGGGCAGGAGGCAGCCTGTATAATACACTTTGTATACATTACAAAGTGTATAATACACTTTGTAGCGGCGATCGTTCAGCTAGTAACCCGCCGGCGCTTCCGAACGGCCGGCGGGTTACATCGCGAGGGGGGCGGAGCCAGTCGCCGGCGGCTGATCGCGTCACGAATGATGCGATCGCCGCATAACCACGCCCGCCGCCGCCACCGCGCGTATTGCGGTCGTTTGGGCCCAGCCCGGCTGTGGGCGGTCGGCAAGTGGTTAAACTTATGGTTCACTGAAACCACTGCTGTGTGAAAGTTCCAAATCAGTCTGCACAAAACCTTGTCAGAATTAAAGCCATGCAGTTTTCCAAACAGGTCCGGCTTAATTTGCCTATATTCATAGGTATAAAGTTCAAAAACTTCAGATACCGGCCCAATCGCGGCCAGATATCCACAGGTTAATGCTGACCAAAAGCCATGCACAGTTCAACAGCAAAAGGACTTTAGGGGCCAAATCGCAGCCACACATCCTCTGGGATACGAGTCCCAGTAACGGTCGCCTAGAGTGTACACTCTAAGAAAATTCACATATGACAAGGAAAGATCTCACCCGTCCTGCAAGGCTTGCATAATATAAGTTGTCACAGCAAAGTGTATAGTGATTGCGCCGTCCCAAGGTGGATGAATGGCTTTCCTTGGTGAAGCTGAATCAGCGGCATCAGGTTTGTTAGTGCATGATGTTCCGTGGGGCAGTGGTGCCAGGGATCCCACGCTAACTTGTTTTGCCGCATATATGGCGTCATCAGAGCTGCCACGTGGCAGACACACCAAAACACATTATACGGCTTCTCCTGAGTACGGCGATATTACATGTGACACTTTGCGCAAAGGGGCCCAAAGTCCAATGAGCACCTTTAAGCTTTACTGGGGTGCTCACAATTTAGCCCCCCCTCCCCCAAAATGCCAGGGCAGTACAAGTACCCCACAAGTGACCCAATTTTGGAAAGTAGACACCTCAAGGTATTCACTGAGGGGCATGGTGAGTCCGTAGCAGGGGGTTTTTTTTGGTTACAAGTGTCATTTTCTGCTAACTTGTGACAAAAAAAATATTCTATTATCTCACCATGCCCCTCAGCAAATACCTTGGGGTGTCTTCTTTCCAAAATGGAGTAATTTGGGGGGTATACTATCCTAACGTTCTAGCACCTCAAAAAACATGACAGGTGCTCAGAAAAGTCATAGCTGCTTCAAACTGCGCAAATTCACTTTTTTGTACCATAGTTTGCAAACGCTATAACTTTTACCCAAACCAATAAATATACACTTATTGGATTTTATTTTATCAAAGACATGTAGCACAATACATATGGACAAAAGCTTGAATATAAATTTTACTTTATTAGAAAAATTTTACCACAGAAGTTAAAAATATCTTTTTTTTTGAGGAATAGAATAAAAAAACAAAAACATAACAAAAAAAAAAAATTGCATCAGCAATCAAATAGCACCAAAAGAAAGAAAGCTGTATTAATGAGAAGAAAAGGAGGTAAAATTTGTTAGGGCGGCAAGTTATATGGCCGAGCAATAAACCTGCAGTGGTAGGGCTGTTCGTTCGGATTCTGAGGAAATGCAATTTTCACATCGAAATTCCGAAATCAGTAATGCAAGCGCGGTAGGCGGATTTTTGCGGAAATCGTGGAAATTTCCGCCAACTTTAACATCAATTTTCTCAAAAACTACAAGGTCTTTTTCAAAGATTTGTTTCCCTCTTGTTCCTGTTATTCTGCTTAACATAACCTAAACATTTAGTGTTTCTAGCACCTATGGGGGCTTTGCTATTAACCTCTAAAGTCGGCATCATACCACATAGCGGATCCAAACCAGATTTTCGCGGTAATTTCTGCCGACTTTAACATGTTTTTTTTTTTTTTTTTTCAAAAACTACAAAGTCTTGTAAACAGATTTTCCGCGGAAACGGAAATTGCCATTTTCAACCATCCCTATGCAGTGGTCTGAATTCTAAGAAATAGCCTGGTCACTAGGAGAGTTTAACACCGCGGTCCTTAAGTGGTTAACGAGCTGCTGAAGCAGCGCTTGTTTATGAATCAACCCCAATGTTAGAAGTTTTTTCAAACATCAGACAGTAAATATGAAGAGGAACTGGTTGTTTAACCACTTGAGGACTGCAGTGCTAAACCCCCCTAAAGATCAGCATTATTGCTCGGTCATACAACTTACCACCCACACTAATTTTACCTCCTTTTCTTCTCACTAATACAGCTTTCTTTGGTGCTATTTGATTACTGCTGCGATTTTTAGTTCTTATTACATTCATAAAAAGAGACAGGAATTTTGTCAAAAAAAAAAAAATGGTATTTTCAACTTTCTGTGGTAAAATTTTTCAAATAAAGTAGCATTTCTATACAAGTTTTTGTCCAAATTTATTGTGCTACAGGTCTTTGATAAAATAAAATCCAGTAAGTGTATATTTATTAGTTTGGGTAAAAGTTAAAGCATTTACAAACTATAGTACGAAAAAGTGAATTTGTGCAGTTTGAAGCAGCTCTTTTCTGAGCACCTGTCATGTTTTCTGAGGTGCTAGAATGCCAGGATAGTATAAATACGCCCCAAATTACCCCATTTTGGAAAGAAGACATCCCAAGGTATCTGCTGAGAGGCATGGTGAGTTCATGACAGATTTGATTTTTTTTTGTCACAAATTAGCAGAAAATGACACTTTGTGATAAAAAAAAAAAATGTTTAAAAAATTGTTTCCATTTCTTCTAACTTGTGACCAAAAAAAAAAAAAAAAAAAATCTGCCACGGACTCACCATGACACTCAGTGAATACCTTGGGGTGTCTACTTTCCAAAATTGGGTCACTTGTACTGCCCTGGCATTTTGGGGGGTTAAATTGTGAGCCTAAAGGTGCTCATTGGATCTTGGACCCCTTTGAGCAGTTAGGCAGCAAAAAAAGTGTCACATGTGGTATTGCCATACTCAAGAGAAGTAATATAATGTATTTTGGGGTGTCTTTTCACACCTACCCATGCTGGGTGGGAGAAATATCTCTAATGGACAACTTTTTCATTTTTCATTTTTTTTTTACATTCAATTTCTCCATTTACAGAGATATTTCTCCCACCCAGCATAGGTATGTGTTAAAATACACCCCAAAAAACATTATACTCCTCCTGAGTACGGCGATACCACATGTGACACTTTTTTTGCAGTTTAGCTGTGCAAAGGGGACCAAAGTTCAATGAGTACCTCTAGGATTTCACAGGTCAATTTTACTGATTTGCTTTCCAGACTACTCCTCACGCTTTAGGGCCCCTAAAATGCCAGGGCACTATAGGAACCCCACAAGTGACCCCATTTTGGAAAGAAAAAACATACATATATCCAGGCACATCGCCTCTAGTTAGGACATTAAATAAATTATTAGGGAAAGGGAGGTGCTGAAGGGGGTGTGGCTAGAAAACAGCAAAAATCTATTAACCCTTCGCACACTCACATGCAAATGTTCAAACAATTGCATTCACAGATTCACTCATCCAGGCACAACTGTTATCCCTACAGCTAAATTAAAAGCCAGGGTTTTAGTTCACAGAAGAATGCATTCTTATGCTTAATCACCTATACTGCGCAGAAGTACCCAGGTAAACATAGGTGTCCTAACTCTGGCCCTGTAACATGCATAGTGCAGACATGCAAACACATTCATTGCATCAAACCTATCAATGGATTAGGAGCACACATCCTAACTTCCTCTCCTGGGAAAGACAGTGCATCTTACCAATCGCACAAGGGAGCTAATGTTATGTGTCCATGTGCACAATGCGCATACACCAGTGTGCTCCTAATCCATTGATAGGTTTGATGCAATGAATGTGTTTGCATGTCTGCACTATGCATGTTACAGGGCCAGAGTTAGGACACCTATGTTTACCTGGGTACTTCTGCGCAGTATAGGTGATTAAGCATAAGAATGCATTCTTCTGTGAACTAAAACCCTGGCTTTTAATTTAGCTGTAGGGATAACAGTTGTGCCTGGATGAGTGAATCTGTGAATGCAATTGTTTGAACATTTGCATGTGAGTGTGCGAAGGGTTAATAGATTTTTCCCATTTTGGAAAGAAGACACCCCAAGGTATTCTGTGAGGGGTATAGTGAGTTCATAGAAGATTTTATTTTTTGTCACAAGCTAGTGGAAATGGATTTTGTTTTATCACAAAGTGTCATTTTCCACTAACTTGTGACAAAAAGTAAATTCTATGAGCTCACCATACCCCTCACGGAATACCTTGGGGTGTCTTCTTTCCAAAATGGGGTCACATGTGGGATTCCTACACTGCCCTGGCATTTAGGGGCCCTAAACCGTGATGAGTAGTCTGGAAATCAAATAACTAAAATTGACCTGTGAAATCCTAAAGGTACTCATTGGACTTTGGGTCTCTTTGCACAGCTAGGCTGCAAAAAAAAGTGTCACACATGTGGTATCGCTGTACTCAGGAGAAGCAGTATAATGTGTTTTGAGTTGTATTTTTACACATACCCATGCTGGGTGGGAGAAATCACCTCTGTAAATGGACTATTTAGTCAGCATGGGTATGTGTGAAAAGACACCCAAAAACACATTATACTACTTCTCCTGAGTACAGTGTTACCACGTGACACCTTTTTTGCAGCCTAGCTGTGCAAAAGGGCCAAAAGTCAAATGAGTACCTTTAGGATTTCACAGGTCAATTTTAGTTATTTGATTTCCAGACCCCAAGGTATTCCGTGAGGGGTTTGGTGAGCTCATAGAATTTACTTTTTGTCACAAGTTAGTGGAAAATGACACTTTGTGATAAAACAAAATCCATTTCCACTAACTTGTGACAAAAAATAAAATCTATGAACTCACCATACCCCTCACGGAATACCTTGGGGTGTCTTTCCAAAATGGGGTCACTTGTGGGGTTCCTATACAGCCCTGGCATTTTAGGGGCCTTAAACCGTGAGGAGTAGTCTGGAAAACAAATGAGTAAAATTGAACTGTGAACAGAGGTGCCTGGCTCTTCTAATGACCACATATGCTATTGCTCCGTTGTTATTTTTAGCTTCCTTTTATCCTTTTGGCGCCTCTGTTCTCCTGCATAATATTGAGTCCAACCTGGGTGGAGGGTTGAACCCCCTTTTTCTCATCTACAGAGAGCGACTTCTTATTTCTGAGTGGGGTCAGGAAAATCTCCCCACCTGCTTTTACAGTGGTTGCCTAATGGTAACCCTGGTTTGTGAGTATTAATATTTACTCTATCTAGTAACCATTTACCAGTACATATTACACTATTGGGGCTCTTGGTGTTCCTTGTTTTTATCAATACAAAGTGGTGTACACCTGAGAAGATGCCTCTTCTGAAGCGGGTTGAGCCCGCGTGGTATACTAAGGCTGTCTCCCCAGGCGTCTCTTTCTCCCCCTGGCCTCGCCGGACCTCTGCATCTCTACTCTTCACACCACGTAAGTTACTCCTTTACATCCTCCGGATCTTATTTATTCTCACTCAGCACTCTACATTTGTGTCTCTAGTCGCATCCTAATTTTTACGCTGCACTTTTTGCTAAAGCGATTTTTCGCTGCTTACACAGTTTTTTATGACATTCTTACACAAAATATATAAACATTAATTATTAACCTATTGTTCATTTGGATTTTACTAATAGCTGGACCTTATTGTTCAATTAGCACTTTTAGAGGTCTCACTTGATTTTTATGCCAGAGGTTTATCATTGATATTATATCTGTATTATAAAGAATTGTTTGATGGAGAGACCCTGTTGGTCATAGTCCAGTGACCTTTTTAATTGATTTTATGCATTTCGGATGTTTATTTGGAAAGAATAAAGATTTATATTTGAATACTAGTAGTCTGGTGCTCATTGTAAGATTTGGGGGGGGGGGATTCTTTCTCTCCTTTTTCTATGGCACCTGAGAAGTGGATCGAAAATACATAAACATTTTTTACAAATAAATAACTGCAAAGTGGGGTGTGCGTAATTATTCAGCCCCCTTTAGTCTGAGTGCAGCCAGTTGCCCATATATTCATCGCTGCTCACAGTGTCTACATCCACACTTAAGGCCAGGTACTCGGCTACCTGCTGGTCCAGGCGTTGGTGGAGAGTGGATCCGGAAGCGCGAAGGCGAGGCGTTGGACTAAAGAATTTCCGCATGTCCAACATCACCATGAGATCGCTGGAGCGTTCTGTCCTTGCCTGCGTGGAGATGGGAGAAGGATTACTGGCAGTGGTACCTTTATTGCATTGTACAGTGACATCACCCTTAAACGCATTGTAAAGCATAGTTGCCAGCTTGTTCTGCAAGTGCTGCATCCTTTCTACCTTCAGGTGAGTTGGTAACATGTCCGCCACTTTGTGCCTATACCAAGGGTCTAGTAGCGTGGCCACCCAGTACAGCTCATTCCCCTTGAGTTTTTGTTTTTTTTTATACGGGGGTCCCTCAACAGGCTGGACAGCATGAAAGACGCCATCTGCACAAAGTTGGATCCATCTCCTCTTGCTCTTCCTCAGTGACGTCAGGCAAGTCCTCCTCCTCCCCCCAGCCACGCCAGCTGCAGTTGTTGTTCTGCCGCCGCCTCCTCCTCCTCCAAAGAAACACCTTCCTCATCATCCGAGTCTGACTCCTCTTCCCCACACGACTCTTCCTCCTCCTCTGTGCTCCTGCAGGTGTTGAGGAAACATCTGGTTCTGATGAGAATTGATTCCACAACACTTCCTCCCGTAACTGTTCATTTTCACAGTCCTCCACAGCTTGATCCACCACTTTACACATGGCACGCTCCAGGAAGTAAGCGTACAGGATCAAGTCGCTTATGGTGCCTTCACTGCGACTCACCAGGTTGGTCACCTCAAACGGCCGAATGAGCCTGCATGCATTTCGCATCAGTGTCCAGTTGTTGGGACAGAACATCCCCATCTCCCCAGATTGTGTCCTTCTACTGAAATTGTACAGGTACTGGGTGATGGCTTTCTCCTGTTCTAGCAGGCAAGAGAACATAAGGAGGGTCGAATTCCAGTGAGTCGGGCTATCGCAAATGAGGCATCTCACCGGCAACTTCTTTCTCCTCTGAATCTCAGCAAAGTGTGCCATGGCCGTGTAAGACCGCCTGAAATGCCCACACAACTTCCTGGCCTGCTTCAGGACATCCTCTAAGCCTGGGTACTGACACAAATCTTTGAATGACTAGATTCAGCACATGTGCTATGCAGGGTACATGTGTCAGCTTTCCCTAATTCAACACGGAAATGAGATTGCTGCCGTTGTCACACACCACGTTGCCGATCTCCAGCTAGTGCGGGATCATCCACTGATCCACCTGTTTGCTAAGAGCAGCCAGGAGAGCTGGTCCAGTGTGACTCTCTGCTTTGGGGCAAGACATATCTAAGATAGAGTGACACCGTCGTACCTGGCACGCAGCATAGGCCCTGGGGAGCTGGGGCTGTGTAGCTGGAGAGGAGATCGCAGCACCAGTAGAGTTGAACTGCCACTCAGCCAAGGAGGAGGAGGATGACGACGACAGGGAAGAGGATGATATAGCAGGAGGACATGAGGTGGCTGGAGGCCTGCCTGCAAGCCGTGGAGGTGTCACAAGTTGGTCCGCTGCACAGCCACGTACTCCCCTGCTTGCCATCGGTCACCAGGTTGACCCAATGGGCTGTGTAAGTAATGTACCTGCCCTGACCGTGCTTGGCAGACCAGGCATCCGTGGTCAGGTGGACCCTTGACCCAATGCTGTGTGCCAGAGATGACACCACTTGCCTCTCAACTTCACGGTACAGTTTGGGTATCGCCTTTTTAGAGAAATAATTGCGGCCTGGCATCTTCCACTGCGGTGTCCCAACGGCCACAAATTTACGGAAGGCCTCAGAGTCCACCAGCTGGTATGGTAACAGCTGGCGAGCTAACCATTCCGCCAAGCCAGCTGTCAGATGCCGGGCAAGGGCGTGACTGGCAGAAATTGGCTTCTTCCGCTCAAAGATTTCCTTCACAGACACCTGGCTGCTGTGGGCAGAGGAGCAGGAACCGCTCAAGGTCAGAGGCGGAGTGGAGGAGGGTGGCTGTGAAGGTGCAAGGGAGAAAGCGGCTGAAGATGATGCATCTGAAGGAGGAAGAGTAGAAAGAGGGTGGCTTTTCTTTTGTGTGCTGCTTTTGCTCAGGTGCTCTTCCCATTGCAGTTTGTGCCTTTTCTCCATGTTCCTTCGTAAAGCACTTGTCCCTACGTGGGTGTTGGCCTTTCCACTGCTCAATTTTTGGAGGCAGAGAGAACAGATGGCATTTCTCCGATCTGAGGCAGACACACAAAAAAAAAATTCCCAAAGTTGTCCATACAGCGCACACACCCCACAGTCAGAAAAAAACAGTTCATCCGAAACAGTTCTATTATTTCAGCAGTATGCTTCGAATGTTACACAGTCTTATCCACTCTCACCAGCGTTCAGTGGCCGATTTAATCACAGACCAGCTAATTTGTTTTTTCAGATGAATATCAGTCCTGTCGTCTTCCTTTCTCCTATACAGGTACTCAGGGAGACACAACAAAACCATACATAGCGTATTCAAGCTTCCAAGGACCAATTCCTTTAGCCAACACCTCCTTATGTGATCCAATATGTGCCCAGTGCTTGACAAACCAGAGGCTCACCAGATTCATAGGCTGATTCACTTATGGACCAGCAGAATAGGTTTTAAGGTTAGACTTTTTCGCTCCGCTCAGCAGCAATTCCACACCAACATATCCCTCAGGGGAAAAAAGTTGATATAACATAGCGTGAAACCATAGCAATCCTCAGTTCCTTATAATTCACCCAACTCTGTGCAAAACGTGCTCCGCCTGATAATGCGACTATCAAAATCAGAATCACATTTATTTCACCAAGTGCAGCAGTTGACACACTCGGAATTGTTTGTGGTACACATCGGCATAGAGAAACATAGTACAAATACGGCATTGGAAAAAAATGCATGCGATAACAGACAAGACAGAGACAAGGGCCTCAATTCACTAAGATCATGCTGGAGATAATAAGGCAAGAGAAAAACTTACCTCCACACAGTGAGAGAGTTATCTTATCTCTTCATTCCTTAAGCTACCTCCTCTGTAGTTTTTTTCACACACAGTTAATTAACAGCCTGTCTTTCACTCTGGAGTTATTTTAAGGATTGGAGAGTTAACTTAAAGACAGAAGAGTTAACTTTAGGTTTGCCTGAGGTAAAATGTTTCCTGAATACTACATGCCTTATCACCATGGTAACAACTCTAGAAACATTAAAGACAGGAGATAAGCTTAGTGAATTGAGTCCAAGGTAGTGTAAAAACATGTGCGATGAGGAGCAAACAAAGGCATTAAAGTATTGTAGTGCAAATCTACATGCGAAAATGAACGGACATAGAATAGAGTGGATACATAAAAGCTATACCCGCTATTTAGGCTTAGGTGCAGTACCCCTTAAAATGAGGGGCATACACAGAATATGAGGGGCATACACAGAAGAAGTACGTACGGCCTGTTTAGGCCTGGGACACAGACGTGCTATTTAGTTGTGCTGTGTGTGACTTGAGTTCAGAAGGCACACTGCTTGAGGGAAAAAGGAGTTCCTGTGCCTGGACGCTTTGGTGGAAATGGCTCTGTACCGGTGAACTGAGCGCATGCGGTTGAAGAAGTGGCTGCCGGGTTGGTGCGGATCTTGCGTGATCCTGTTTGCCCTTGCTCTCAGTCTGGATGCGTGGAGGAGGTCCAGTGGTGGCAGGGGTATCACCTTCACCAAACCAGAATAGTAAAGCTGCAGGCTCACCAGATTGTTTTGCTGACCTTTCAGGAACAGCAATCAGCGTTTTTGGTGTCACTGAGTAAATATCGATCTCCACATTCAGCAGTAAAAAACTAACAAATAGCTTCCATAGCATAACTCTGTTTATTCTCAATAAAATATTAAAAATTGCACTCACAATCTTAAAATCAAGTATGCGCATATAGATCTCATAGGACGTCCTCCTCACTGTTGTACTCGCGTCTGCTTGCCTGCCGCTTGAGGCCACGCCCTACCGGTTTCGTCAAATGACTCATCAGGGGCCCCATTTGACAAAACCGCACCAATTCCTGGGTGTCTAAACCATTTTCCCTGGAGCGGGTTACTTGCCAGGGCTGTGCCCTTTCCCCCTTCTATATGATTTAGCAGCAGAACCATTAGCGTTTCATATTAGAGTACATTCACAGATAGTGGGTCTGAAGACAGTAAACACACATGAGTAAGTGTCCATGAACGCTGACGACACAATTCTATACTTTGCAGATCCAGGTCCCACCTTGTCTCTTGCACTTAATACAAGATTCTAGATACTACTCTGGCCTACAGTTAAACAGAGATAAATCTGTAGTTATTTTGATTGATAGACCTCGAGATGACTCACTTCTGCCCTCTTCTCCCCCTCAAAATTGTTGACTCTTTCAAATACCTTGGGCATGACCATTGGGCTTGACCCTAGTAAATACTTAACACTGACAAGATATATCCGATCCTGCAGATTGTGCAGGAAAATAATAGGGCAGGGACCTTATTAGTAGTAGGATGTGCTAATTTAATTAAAATTGCATTATTGCCTAAGTCCTCTACAAAAGTAAGTCCACCATTTCCCAATATATTTAACACAGTCCTTGTGTTCCTTGATACTAAGTTCAGTCTGGTGCAGCAGATGAGCCAAACTAAGCTATAAGATCCTGAAGAACCCAAGTGGTATTGTGGGGGGGGGGGGGGGTTCTGGCCCTGCTGTCTTTCCAGAAGTATTACATTGTTGCCCAATTACAGTAAATAGGAGTTTGGTCCACCTCACATATTACAGAAAATCCTGAATTCTATGGGTATATGCTCATTAGCCCAAGAACTTCTGAGGGGCACTCTACCCCAGGGTAAGGAAGCTAAAACACTACTGCATCAGGCCTCCCAGGTCTGGAGATGGACTCTCTGGTACTTTCTGAACTAACGTATGGAATATTACACCCTCCTCTAGGCAAACCCTAAACTAGAAGAGCAGGGTACAATCCCTGATCCTCATCTCTGGGTGACAAATGGTACTTTTCTGGGGCAGTTATATCAAGGACAACTCATGTTATTTGGGGATCTGGCTTCTAAATATGAGCTGCCCCGGGCCCCCTCCTATCTCTTTAGGTATACCCAGGCAACTGGTATTGTTTAAAAGGAAACAAATATGGCAGCCTCCATATCACTCATCTCTAGTTCAGTAAGGTACAATTTGGTTGTATCACCTTATATCTTCACTGGAGGACTGGAGGATGTACCGCTGGCGGTTAAAGGAAACTCACCCTGTGTGAGGGTGAAACTCACTCAATTATATATTGTCCATTAAGCACACCTCACTCCTTCTAGACTAGTTAAATTAAAGGGAACCTAAACTGAGAGGGATATGGACATTTCCTTTTAAACAATACCAGTTGTCTGGCATCCTGCTGATCTCTTTAGGTGCATTAGTGGCTGAATCACAGACCTGAAACAAGCATGCAGCTAATCTGATTTCAGTCAGAGCACCTGGTCTGCATGCTTGTTGAGCGGCTGTGGCTGAATGTATTAGAGACACAGGATCAGCAGGAGAGTCAGTCAACTGGTATTATTTTACAAGGAAAGATCCATATCCTTCTCAGTTTAGGGTTCCTTTAAATCCAAAGGTCTCTTCAAATTATCTCAAATGTATGGCATCCTCCCCATCTTTTAATTACTTGATTTGAAATTAACCCCTTTACTACCCAGTACAAAAAAGCAGAAAGTACAATTTTTACATGATAGAATGGGCTGCCCTGCTATGCTGGTCTTATCCCTAATGTTTATTTAGAATTACCACTGATGAAGAGATCCATAAAAACACTAAAATCTTTATGTTTACGGCCCTACCTAAGACAAATGATTGCCAAAAAATGTTTATCTGATGAATCACGTGCCCAGTCCCAGGAGCGCGACTTCAGTATTCCAGCTACCAGATGTCCAGCAGTGCAGCGATTGCCAAGAAAAAACGCTAGCCGGTATCCAACAGACCGTCACGCCTGACTGAGCAGCTCAGTGACCCCCATAACCCCCCCCCCCGCCCCCGCAGCGCTGCACTTCCAGCCCGTTTTTCCTGTCACTTCTGGCATAAGTTACACCTCCCAGCATGGACGCTGCAATGCTTGCCATGCCAGGCCAGCTGAGGGTCTGATGGTGGCGCAAAGCAGATCTGAGGTCTGATGGCGGCACAGAACAGATCTGATCCAGCCTCCAGTTCCAGGGCCATGAGCAGCAGTAACTAATGGGGGACATCCGAACACATTCGTACCAGGATCCACAGCTTTCCCTGGCCGGGTAGTCACAGCCCCTCCACTCACCCTTTACACCAAGTGATGAACCGCCCCTGCTGCATCCTGCCCTGAAAAAGGGGCAGGAAGAGCACTGAGGGAAAGATCGATTTAAACTTTTGCTGCACTTCCTGTCCCTTTCAGGTGGGAGGAGCAATTTCTCCATACCCCATCATAGGACCAATGAAAACTAGACAAATACGAGGTTCTGGGTGAAATGGATTGCCTATGGAGGGTATAGACCTTCTGTTGTATCTTAACACTTGGTTTGAACCTTGACACTTGTCAATTGCTGAGTGTCTTTGCATTTTGTGTTATTCTTTACATTTTAACAAGATGTATTGTTTTAATAGGATTTATATCCTTTGTTTTCTTTTTCAATAAACTTTTTTTGTTAATGGATAACTATTTGTTACACTCCTCCAGAGGCTTTCCCCTGCCCTCCTCCACCTGCCCATTCCAGCACTATCCGTCAGCTAAACCGCTCATTGAAAGCTCCCGCCTGCACAGTAGCATTGACACAGTGCAGCCGCACTTTGGGGGACTCAGTACTGGTATGGAGGGTGCAGGGAGACTGGGAAGCATCTGGATGTTCCCTAGGTAAACATCTATCTTAGGCATTTACAAACCTCACAGGTTTGCTTTAAGATTATAATTTAGACTTCCGGTTCCGGCGCCTGGATGGAAGGAGGCTGACTCGAGAGCTCCGCTAGCCGAGTCTTCAGCCGGTGATCCGCAGAGCATTCAACGCGCCCCCGCTCTCTGGCAAACCTCCCTGGAGACCTCCCAGACTCGTCTGCAGCCATTTGCCCACCTCATGGACCGCTACTTAACACGGTCCACAACAAAACCGGCCCCGACCGCAGAGGAAGCCGCTCCCAACATGGCCGCCGCCCCTCCTACCTGGCAACACGAACAGACACAAGCCTCCGCCATGGACCAGGAGTACCAACATTCACGGGCTTCCGACTACCCAGAGGACTTGCAGCTGCCAGAACAAGGTGAGAGAGGAAGGGGGGACATAGACTACCAGCAACTGGCCGCGGCGGTGGTGGAGAAATTGGCGCCAGAGCTGCAGTCATTCAGGCAGCCATAGACCAATCACTGAGGGAGGTGAAATATAAGCTACAGTCTCACGATCAGCGGCTAGAGCAGGCAGAGACCCGCATACAAAAGATAGAGGACAACAGAGCTGAAGAGGAGAAGGAGAAGAAAAAGATGAGAGCAGAGCACAAGCAAATGCAGGAGAAACTGCAAGACCTGGAAAACCGCTCGAGACGTAATAACCTCAGAGTGGTAGGCCTTCCGGAGTCCATGACAGCCCAAGCACTGCGCGACTTCTGTGCCTCTACACTTCCTAAAATGGTGGGCTTCAAGAGAGGATGCAAAGTGGAGCGAGCCCATAGAGTGGGTCCCCCACGAACCCCTTCTGATAAACGCGCTCCACGCCTAGTCCTCGCTAGATATCTAGATTTTGCAGAAAAAAATGACCTACTGCGCTCATACAGGGAGCTAGATCACCCCTTGGAACATCAAAACATACAGATCCGAATTTTCAATGACTACTCTGTTGAAGTCTCTAAGAAATGCCAGGCGTTTAACCCGGCGTGCGCTTTGTGCATTGAAAAAAAAGAGGAAATTTGCATTACAATACCCTGCTATCTTGAGAGTAACTGATGACACTGAGGAGACCCATGTATTTCACTCGGTTACTGAAGCCCTCGCTTTTTTGCGAAAAGATAATGCTGAGCCAGACTGAAGCTGTGAATTTTTATTCTTCCTGTATTAGCTAAACTTATCAGGCAGGGGGCGCTGCCATACTGCAATTTGTTCATTCCTCAGAGTACAGAAGTCATGTTGACTTTGTTCTTCTTTTGGGGTTTTTTCTTACATACTGCTTAGAAATTTTGATATGGACGATCTTTAACCTGTGCTAGAGGAGTGAGCTATATTGCAACACTCACAGCTAAGGACATAACATCGGCTGGAACGTCGGCCTGGAGCAAAAAGAGAGAGAATGACGTCCAGGGTAGAAGTGGAGTCACCAGGGTAGAAGTGGAGTCACGTAGATATGTTTTGTTGTTGTTTTTTTTCTGTTTTTTATGTTGTTTTTTCCCCTACTGGCATGGACACTATATCTGATGGTGAAGCTACGGAGCAGACCAGCTCCCACTTGTAAATTCTTGCCAAGAGGGGAGGGGGTTAGGGAAGGGGGAGGGAAAATTTGGGAGGGTTCTGTCACCCCGTTAAGGAGAGCATTTTCAAATTACTTGCTATATGTAGATTACCGCTCAGCCTGATCCATGGCGCAACACCCCCATGACGCTGAATATAACATCATGGAATGTTAAGGGCTTGCGCTCCCCAGGGAAGCGCTCCATAGTGATTCGCCAACTTAAAAAGGTCAAGACAGACATAGCAATGCTTCAAGAGTGCCATTTGGCACAGGATCAATTTAAATACATGGCCAAATCTTGGGTGGGACAGGTCTTTGGCTCTCCAGCTCAGGGACGCAAAGCCGGGGTGATAACTTTATTACATAAATCCTTGCAGGGACAAATTGTAAATCACAAATCTGATAATGGGGGACGGTGGATATGGATCAGGTTGCGCTTGGCCGGAGAGGAACTGGTTCTTTTTAATGTATATGCTCCAAATGAGGAAGACAAGTCCTTTTACGACAAAGTTAGAAGGGAAGTATTATTGCTAGGGGATGTCAAAATAATTCAAGGGGGGGGACTTTAATGCCATCATGAATACCTACGAGGATAGATCCAGGAGAGTCCCAGCGAGCAAACTCACAGTCACCAAGTCACAAACCTTAAATGACTATATAGCTACTACATCTTTATGTGATAGCTGGAGAGTCCTTCACCCAGATAGTGAACAATTCACATTTCACTCTCTTCCCCATGATATTTGGTCTCGCTTGGACTATCTCTTTGTCACACCCTCAGTACTACCACAGGTAACACGTGCAGAAATCATGGACCTAGTAATATCGGATCACACCCCCATACAATTAACATTCTCGCCCATTATCCCCAGGGGTACTGACATCATCTGGCGCTTTCCATCATATCTCTATGAGGACGAAGGCTTTGCCCAGCTACTACTACAGTGGTGGTGGGAATATAAAGATGACAATGCTGCACATATCAAGGATATCTTTCTATTCTGGGAAGCAGACAAACCCACACTTAGAGGGAGAATAATTGGTTATGTAGCAGGAAAAAGGAAAAAATCCCACAAATCCTATATCTCGTCCATAGAAGATTTACGATCTGCCCATAAAAAATTCCTTAGTGACCCCTCCCCGGAATCACGTCTAGCATGGCTGGCAGCAAAAAAAAAATCTGACATAGACTTTAAGATCAGAGAGAGATACTTAAAATCCTATAGGGACCTATACTACTATAAATTTGGGAATAAAATGGGGAATCTCCTGTCGAGAATGGCCAGACCCCCTTACATGTCTACAGTTATTACCAGTCTAAGATCTCCCTCAGGTCAGGTCCTGAACGACCCTAAATCCATCAATGCAACTTTTAGGGACTTTTACAAAAGTTTATATAAACAAGCCCATAGCCATTATTCAGAGATTCCTACTCCCTCCTGGTTCAATTATCCATACCGACTCTGAGGAAGACCTTTCCTTTCTAAATGCGAGTAGAACTCCGGAAGAAGTTAAAGGCACAATAAAAGCTTTGACAAATAAAATAAGCACCAGGCCCAGATGGGCTCACCCCTGAATTTTATAAAATATTGAGACAGGAGCTAGCACCATATCTTGCTTCATTGTTTAACAAAATCTTAGAGCTAGGGAAGTACCCATAATCAGCGAACATGGCCTACATTAAACTGATCCCAAAGCAGGGTAAGGACCCACTGGATCCGGGCTCCTATTGACCCATCTCATTAATAAATCAAGATCTCAAAATACTATCAAAAATAATGTCCGACAGGCTGGCAAACTTACTTCCCAAACTGGTGAGTCCTAATCAGGTGGGGTTTGTGCGACAAAGACCTGCTATAGCTAATATCCGGAAAGTGCTAATAGCTCAAGACTGTGTAAAAGCCTATCCTAAAACATGTAGCACCTATGCCCTACTAATTGACGCGGAAAAGGCTTTTGATAATGTTAATTGGGGATGGATGGAGGAAATTTTTTACAGAATGAATATTCAGGGGGGTATCAGAAGATTAATTAAGGCAATGCACATCAACCCGAGGGCACGGATATATACCCCGGGGTTTCTTTCTGAGGAAATTGTGCTTGAAAAAGGAACTAGACAGGGCTGCCCCCTATCTCCTTTACTCTTCAATTTGGCATTGGAACCCTTGACCCAGATGTTACATGGGAACATAGACGGGATGGAAGTGGGGGATACGGTGATCTCTCAGGCCATGTTCGCTGACGATATTTTACTCTTCTTGAGAAATCCGGAATCTCAACTTGAGGAAGTCTTTAGAATCATTGAAGAAGTGGGCTCCTTCAGTGGGTTTAAGGTTAATATATCCAAATGTGAACTTTTATACCTTTCTCCCTGTGCACCCAAGCATACTCTGTCCCATCTCCCTGTCAAGGTCAGCTCAGTAATCACGTATCTAGGCATCAAGATACACAAAGACCCAAATAAGTTATACTCCCTGAACTATGACCCCTTGATTTCAGATCTAAAACGCCAGCTAATCAGTTGGGAGAATCTACCAATCAATCTCCCGGGAAGGGCGGCTCTGATTAAATCAGTTACCTTTGGCAGGTTGCTATATCCCCTTACAGACTATTCCTCTCCTGTTGAAGCACGTAGACATACAAGATATAAATAAGGCCCTGACTAGATTTCTCTGGAAAAACAAAAAGCCAAGAGTGGCACTCTCGAAGCTGACACTTCCGAGATTATGGGGGGGGTTTGGCAATCCCAGACATTCGCCGCTATAACCTGGCATGTTTGACCAGGCACATTAGAGACTGGTTAAATAAGACTAGCAAATACTCGAACCATCCTCGAGGCAGCTTTTGCTGCTCCTTGGTCACTGCCTGGGCTACATACCACACAAAAATGTATGCCCCCGAAACTCAAAAACAGCAGCGTTATTAGAGACACAGTGATGGCCTGGAGAGCCCTCAGGAAAATGTTTTGTGTACCCCAGCAAATTTCCAAATATATGCCGCTATGGGGCCTCCCGAGTTTCCCGGCCAGTTTGGCCCACGAGGGTTTCCTGATTTGGAAAGAAAAAGGGGTTGAGTGTTTGGGACAGCTTTGTGACCTGCGCAGGGGGAGGCTCTTGACATTTCATGAGATCAGAGCTAAATACGGAATACCTAAGGGCCACTTCCTCTATTATGGTCAACTGCAGTCATATCTACGAAGTAAAATAAAAGAGCTATCAGTAGTAGCCAGCTTGGACCCCTTTGACAAATTTATTTCTCCTCATCTCTCCCAGTTATCCTTATCTGAAATTCATGCTAGGCTGCAAGCAATAGGCTTAGAGACCAAAGCACAAAATAACTTCAAGACATGGAAAAAAGACATATCATGTGAAAACTTAGAAGAGAAAATATTGGTGGGATACAGATTAGTCCATAACATAGTGCCGGGGGAGGCGTGGAGGGAATCACAGCTTAAACTGATCCACAGGGCCAAATGCCTTTAATATAAAGTATCAAACTCCTCCTGCGCACTACTCCCCAAGATGTCCCAAATGCTCTCTGCAAAATGCAGATCTGTTCCATTGCTTATATTCTTGCCCTTCAATAACTAAATTCTGGATTGATGTTTTGGTGTATATTAAACGAGTATGCAATTTGCATTTGACTCTATGCCCGCTTATGCTTCTGTTCAACTATGTCGAACCCAATAAATCTGATTCCAATGCAAAAACAAGCTGAAATGTCAGCAAATTGGCACACTTGATCATTATAGCATCTCGCAAAGTCATTTTCAATAAATGGATCTATCCAAGTGTCCCTACTGTGTGGGACGTACAGGAATAACTCCAGCATCTCTTTAATCAAGACAGACTCGAGTCAATTATACACAAGGACAAAAAAACAGCAAGCTTCTTCAAGAAATGGAAAAGCGGTATTCTCGCAACATATACAAGGGACGAGATTACAACACAAATGGAACACTTCAAGTATACCAAGTGGTACCTCACGGCACACTTGAGGGGCTCCTTAGGACGCCTGGACATCTCATAAGTGTTAAAAGGAGTAAAGAACCTGCTCTCGAGGTGACAGAAGGGGGGGCAGGAACTAAAGCTAATAATTTTGTTGAAACTAAAGAATGTGCAAACGTTCACTATAAGATGGTTAACCACAATTCATAACCTTGTAATGGATCTGCATGTTCCAGGTTCAATGTATCATTTCCTGTCTGATTACTTGTTGGGTTACAAAATAAAAATTGTTATTTAAACAAGATTATAATTTAGTTTTGCCCAGCCACAATCATTTTATCAAAGCAACTAGTGACCTTAAAGCTAATGTGACCCCATATTTAAATAAAAAAAAGTCAGATACTCACCTAAGGAGAGGGAAGGCTCAGTCCTAATGACCCTTCCCTCTCCTCTCCCGATGCCCTCGGTGCTGCGCTGGCTCCCCCGTTCGCATCCGCTGCCGCGGGGCCTTCGGAAGCAGAGTCCTCCCGAAGACAGGCGGCGCACACACACGAGTGCATCATAGAGGGCGTGCGCATTGTAGAACTACCAGTCTTCGGGAGCACTCGGGCTCCATAAGCATTTCCGAGGCCTCCCTTCGGCAAGGGAACAGCGGTATTTGACCGAAGCGGTTGAATACCGTTATGGTGAGCCAGCGCAATGACGAGGACCGGGAGAGGAGAGGGAAAGCTCTATGGGACCCAGATCCTCACTCTCCTTAGGCGAGTATCTGACTTAAAAACGGGTTCCCATTCACTTTAAAGGATACCTGAAGTGACATGTGACATGTGACATGTGACATGATGAGATAGACATGTGTATGTACAGTGCCTAGCACACAAATACAGGTCCTTCTCAAAAAATTAGCATATTGTGATAAAACCAGGATTACGACCTGGTAATTCTATTTTTGACAACCCTCCAGGACAGTGACATTGAGACTTGGGCTCCGCCCCCCGGAAACAGGAAACACCCAGCGTGAGCTCTATAAATCTGTTCCCAGGTATCCACACCTCAGTTGTGCACAAGACCTGAACCTAGTCATACTGGATACCCTAATACTTCTTACCCACATCAAAATACATGATGCTTAACGGGTGGGAACTAAGGACTGTCCTGGAGGGTTGTCAAAAATAGAATTACCAGGTCGTAATCCTGGTTTTTTCATCCAACCCTCCAGGACAGTGACATTGAGATGATAAACAAGGAATCACCCACCTTAGGGCGGGACCACAGCCTGTAGAACTTTCCTCCCGAAGGACTGTTCTCCTGCTGTCATCAGATCTGGACGGTAATGTCTGACGAACGTGTTGACACTCCATGTTGCTGCCCGGCAGATCTCCGATGCCGATGCCCCAGCTCTATAGGCCCAGGAGGTTGCCATAGCTCTAGTAGAGTGTGCTGTGATCTCTTTAGGTGACTCCAACTGCCTCAATTTGTAAGCTTCCTCAATACAAACCTTGAGCCATCTTGCTATCGAAGCTTTTGTCATTTTTTCTCCCACTTTATTTCCAGTGAAATTGACAAATAACCTGTCTGTTTTCCTGAGTTGCTTCACTCTTTTTAAGTATATTAGTAAGCACCTCCTTACATCCAGCTTGTGCCACTGCTTCTCTTTTGGATGAACTGCTTTATTGCAGAAGGTAGGCAATATTATCTCTTGCCCCCTATTAGACACTGATGATAATTTTGGTAAAAAATCAGTTACCGTCTTCAATATCACTCGGTCTTCAAATATAGAACAGAATTGTTCATCACTGCTTAGTGCCTCTAATTCGCTCACTCTTTTTGCAGAGGTAATCGCTACTAAGAATATGGTTTTAATTGTAAGATTCGTTAACAAAATTTCTTCTAGAGGTTCGAATGGCTCTTCCATAAGTACATTGAGAACTAAAGATAGGTCCCACCTAGGACATGATTTCTTAACTATTGGCCTTGATCTTTCTACTGATTTCATAAATCTGATCGCCAGGGGATCTAAGGCTAATTTCTTATCAACGAAAACAGAAATTGCTGCTACTTGTACCTTAATTGTACTTAAGGCCAAACCCCTCTCAATTCCATCTTGCAGGAACTAAAGAATTGTCGGTAATTTATTGTCTTTAACTTTATTTCTCTTTTTCCAGTCTAAAAAAGTCTTCCAATACTTAGAATAGATCGATCTGGTTACTTTCTTTCTGCTATTCAGAACCGTCTTGATCACTCTGTCTGACAGGCCCTTGGACTTCAGAACATCCCTTTCAGAAACCACGCTTTTAGATGCATATTTGGAACATGTACCCATTTGTGTTCCTCTTGATCTAAAAGTAATTCCTCCTGAGGGAGGAGTAAAGGATTTTTTCAGCATTTTTAGTAACAACGGGTACCATGATCGTTTTGGCCAATCTGGTGCTATTAATATCAGAATCATTCTGGACAGTTTCAACTTCTGTAATACAAGAGGAATCAAGGGGATTGGTGGAAAGGCATATGCTTTGCTGAAGATCCAATCTTGGGCCAAGGCATCTATTGCACATGCTCCCTTCGGATCCAGAGAGAAAAACTTTCTGCACTGAGAGTTCGTCTGATTGGCAAAAAGGTCTATTTCGGGCCACCCCCATCTGGCCGTTATCATTCTGAATACTTTCGGGTTGAGCATCAGCTCGGAATTTGACAGTCTTTGTCTGCTTAGAAGGTCGGCCATTTGATTTAATGTCCCTTTCAGATGGACTGCTGTTAACGATAGCAGATTCAGCTCTGCCCAATCTAAGATCTTCAGTGACACTTCTAGGAGTTTTCTGGACCTTGTCCCTCCTTGTTTGTTCAGATAGGCTACTACTGTTATGTTGTCTGAACGAACCTGAAAATGATGCTCCTTTAGACACTCCGATGCTTGTAATAGGGCCATCTGAACTGCCTTCATTTCTCTAAAGTTGGATGACTCTTTCCTTACTGGGTCTGTCCATGACCCTTGCAGGTATAGTCCATCCACGTGGGCTCCCCAACCCATCAAACTTGCGTCTGTTGTTATAATCTTTGTTGGGGGAGACCTCCATAGTCTTCCTAACTGAAGATTTTTTATATCTATCCACCAAGACAGAGATTCCTTTACCCAGGTTGGTATTGATAACACTCTTTCTAAATCGCCCTGATTTCTGTTCCAGTTTTCCAGTAGCCAGTTCTGGAGAACTCTTACGTGAGCCATTGCCCAATCTACTGCTGGTGCTGTTGAGGTTAGAAGACCCACTATACTCATGCACTGCCGTACTGAGATGGTGTCTGCCTCTAGAAGGCTGACTATTGTCGACTGCACTTTTGTCACCTTGTCCTCTGGCAAGAACAGTCTTTGAAGGGGTGAATTTATTATGAACCCCAAAAATTTGATCACCTGGGATGGATCCAGATGTGACTTTTGGTAATTTACTAACCAACCCAGGGTTTCTAACTGACCTAAAACCCTCTTCAGATCTCTTTGAAGCAGTACCACATTGTCTGCTAGAACTAATAGATCGTCCAGATAAGGGATTATTATAATGTTCTGGAGATGAAGATTTCCTACCACCTCTGCCATTACTTTCGTAAACACTCTTGGTGCTGAAGATATTCCGAAAGGAAGGCACGAGAATTGATAATGCAGCACTCCACCGTCTCCTTGTACACTGAATCTTAGGTACTTTTGAGACTCCCTTCTGATTGGAATGTGCCAATAAGCGTCTGTCAGATCTATGTTCACCATAAACACGTCTACATTCAGTAAGTTCTTCATCGTATACACAGTTTCCATTCTGAAGTTTTCGTATACAATAAAGGGGTTCAGTGGTTTTAAGTTCAGAATCATTCTGAATTTTCCTGTTGGCTTTTTGATCAGAAAAATTCGAGAATAGAACCCTCGGTTTCTTTCCTGAGGTGGTACCTCTTTTATGACATTTCTGTCCATCATGTCTCTCAGTAATTCCTGTAATGCCATCCTGGCTTCTCTGTCTTTCGGCATTAAAGTCTTTACAAATCTCACCGGGGGCTTTTTTTATGAATCTTATCTTGTACCCGTCTTTTATTAGGTCTAAAATGAATTGATTCGAGGTTATCTTTCTCCACTCTGGATAAAAGCGAGATAACCTGCCCCCTACTTTCAGCCTGGCGTCACTGGTGCTTGCTTTGGGGCTCCGCTGGCTTATGCAGCGGAGTCCTCCTAGGCCCTTCCTTATTAATTGGCCAAGTCCTTTTTTGGACCCCTTTATCTCTCGCCTGGTTATTGCAGCGAAAAAAGGGCCTATTCGGCTTGAATTTATTTTTCTTCGGAAAGGATAATTTCCTGCTTGCAGTCTTCTCCAAGACTTCTTGGAGCTGAGGGCCAAATAACAGATCCCCCGTAAAGGGTAGATTACATGCCTTAGATTTGGACGATTGACTACCGTCCCATGTTTTGAGCCACAGATTTCTGCGAGCATTATTAACTAGTGCTGTTGTCTTTGCTGTAACTCTTAATGACTCTGTTGAAGCATCAGTAACATAATTATTAGATTTCTTAACGACACTCAGAGCTTCTAAAATGTCCTTTTTAGGAGCATCAGTTTTGACTAATTCTTCCACCCTCTCTATCCATAATAAAGTGGTCCTAGAGACACAGGTGGTGGCTGCAGCAGGCTTAAAGTTAGTTACTGCTGCTGTTTAAGCTTTTTTAAGTGACAAATCAATTTTCTTGTCTGCTGGGTCTTTAAGGAAACCCAAATCCTCAAAAGCAAGTTCATTCTCCCTATTCATTAGACTGAACGCTGCGTCTAACTTGGGACAACCTTCCCATAGTTTTGCATCTTCTTCTGAAAAGGGGAATCGCTTTCTAAACCCTCTGGAAATAAAAAGTTTTTTCTCTGGGTATTTCCATTGCGTATTAATTAGGTTTTTTGTTGAGGGATGTACAGGAAAATTTAAATGTGGTGTGGGATCCATACCAGAATATAATTTATCATGTATGGACACAGGAGCAGGAGTGGTCTGATTAATATTCAAGGTAGTGTGAATAGCTCCACTAATTCATCAGTCTCTTCCACCGGAAACCTGAATCTTGAATGCATAAGTTTCTCATCCGCATCACTTTGATCTGACATATCATCCTGTGATAAATCCCTGTTAACCTGTCCTCCAGGAAGAACATCCTGTATTTCCTCTTCTTCTTCTTCATCTGAAGAAATTAAACGTCTTGTAGTCTTTACAAGAGCTTTTCTTGGCTTAGGATTCTCCTTGGGAATAATTGCCACAGGAGGTACCACAGGAGCTGACCCTGTAGGCAGATTTTCCCTGAATGCTCTAAATGTCTCTACCATTTCATGCCTCATGGTAGTCATAAACTCTTTGCAGGAGGCAGTATTCTCTTCATTAATTAACTTTGTAATACATCCTTGGCAAGATGCTTTTGTCCAGCTAGTTGGCAAAACAACCTTACAGACAAGGCAACTCCTGGACCTGTTAGAGCTATCGGATAAGTCCGAAGTCTCCTGAAAAACATATGAAGAGAATAATACCATGAGATTAATTACTATAATTCATTAAAGCCTGTAATTAATCACATAAATCCTCTCCTGAACAGATGTGATGTTTATTCATATATACTCTGTGTATATACTGAGCTGTTTACCATAAAAAAGGAATATCATTATCTGTAAAATAAGCTTAAGTACAGCAATCAGACAGATAATTTAGGATGCATATCAACTCAAATGTGTAGCTCATCTAGACAGAATGTAGATGCATCCAGCTGCTAAAATGTATTGCAGGAGAGAGAGGAGAATTTTTTTTTTTTTTTTAACTTAATATATTTGGTGATACTGCACCAATAAATCCCTCCTGCAAACTTAGAAGGAAAACATCCAACATTATATGCAGCTGACCCAGTAACCAGCTCACTCCCTACAATGAATGCACCATGTAGTTAACATTCATTCAGGTAGCTATGCAACAATTACTTATGCAAAACACATTGAGCTGCACAAAAACCAATCAGTCACATGTGAATAAATGCTTTTCTGAACTATCAGGACTTTTACAATACTTAAACTGGTAACAAACATATTGCTCCATTTAAGTAATAAATCACAAAGTAGTCTAACATGCTTTTTCTGATCTATTAATGAAACTTAAGATCAGTGCAGTTATCCATGTTTAACTGGTTTTAAACAACAATGTGCCACCACAAAAAGACAGCTTCAGCAAATATCATTGATCTAGCCACTGTCATTAATATGCTGACTAAATACATCTGAGCAGCATAATCAAACCTCAGACCAGTGCGGCGACCAGTCAAACCGTGATCAGACGCAGCTCCCCGCAAGATCTCCGCCGGCTTACCTGATCCTGAAGTTTTCGTGCGTCCATCCTCGGCAAAGGCCAAACGCTAAGTGCCACGAGGAACGCACACAACGCTGTTTTGCAGCCGCGCAAAATGCGGAAGTGAAGTCACTCGTCGGCGGAAGTACCGCTAGACTGGGGGCAAAGCCATCCTTCCTCCGTGCAGAGCCGACATTCCCCCACCGCTGCGTGCAGGACCTCCGTCAGGGCTGCTCCGCGCTGTCCTCCCTCTAGCACGCACAGCCGCTCAGGTGGCTGCTAGAGGGGAAAAACCTGTTTGAGCAGGTAAGGAGCTTTCTGCTGCAACAATGTTCCAACCCTCCAGGGTAGTGAAGCAGGCTCCCTCAGGGAACTATTACCAGCCTCAGCACTCCCAGGCTGCTGACCAGCTAGCTCCCTTTACAGAGCTCATGTTCCCAGGGAAGGAAACACACAACTGAGGTGTGGATACCTGGGAACAGATTTATAGAGCTCACGCTGGGTGTTTCCTGTTTCCGGGGGGCGGAGCCCAAGTCTCAATGTCACTGTCCTGGAGGGTTGGATGAAAAAGTTCATTATTTTCTGTAATGTACTGATAAACATTAGACTTTCATATATTTTAGATTCATTACACACAACTGAAGTAGTTCAAGCCTTTTATTGTTTTAATATTGATGATTTTGGCATACAGCTCAGGAAAACCCAAAATTCCTATCTCAAAATATTACCATATTTCATCTGACCAATAAAAGAAAAGTGTTTTTAAAACAAAAAAAGTCAACCTTCAAATAATTATGTTCAGTTATGCACTCAATACTTGGTCGGGAATCCTTTTGCAGAAGTGACTGCTTCAATGCGGTGTGGCATGGAGGCAATC